>NW_015632035.1:197786-208145 GCF_001515625.1 Sinocyclocheilus rhinocerous
GTTGCGTTTATAATTTTGTTTAGAGTATGTAACACTGTTTATAGTAGATTTGAACTGTATGAAAGTTTTTCTGTTGTGCTAAAACATTCCAGTGATCATTATTCATTTAAAAGTAGAAATGCTATAGCATTTTCATAGCATAAATATTTAAAAACTGACAAGTTGTGGGGCATGGAACAAGGCATGGGGTTTTGTCACATGCTTCATGAATAAGTGAATCAACAGCCAGAGATACAAAGCTCTGACTGGATGCCACAAACCAAAAATTGGAGCGGCTCGCATACAGAACCCTGTGGAACACCCACTGAGTCTGTGAGGCACAAATGAGTCATACAGCTTATTTTACCATATGCTTCTTTACAGGTCAAGGACAAGAATGTTGTCTACCACATCCCATGGTGCCGTTGTTTAGATGTCACATTCAAATCACAGATCCACTGCTGTACTTGATACACTGCTCCACTGCTGCCTATTTTAATGTTTTGAGAGTGAGTAATTGCAAATGATAGAAAGTCTGGATGTTGTGCTCTCTGCCCTTTCCTACTGGTTGCTTTTTACTAGTGACAGGAGGCATCACATGCAAACGTGGCACAAGGGTGGTGGTGACATTGTAGGGATTTCTATCATGAACGGACTCTGATATGCCACTGAGTCAACTCATCATGAGGCTTTGAACTAATCCAATCAGGAGTGCACCTGGAGGTATGCATACAAAAATTACCGTGATTTTTACACACATTAAAAAAAGATTTGAAATTGATGGCACAACAATAGTAAACTAGCAAATGGTGCAGTTCATGACTATGTGAAGCACTGAAGACAAAATAACTGAAATTAGACTCTGGTTTAGTTAATCCCAACTACCTCAAACAAAACTTAAATAAAAAATAAAAAATGCCATGACTATAACACAAAAATGTTGGCAGCAGCTAGTTGTTGACCCATGTGGGCCATCTGACTCGAGAACTGAGTGAATACGGTAAATCCTGCTGAATCATAAATGCCCCAGGGATGCCAGATGCTAAATGTAGAAGCAATGGCACATTTATAATAGCTTCATTGTCAGCGAGTGCTATGACTGTCACAATTCTCAGGAGGCAAGGAGCGTGGAACGAGGAAACACGGAGATACTTCAATTCACAGTCTTTAATGATCACACGGGGAACGTAGGAGACACAGGAACACATGGAATGACGTTCGAGGACCGACAAACACTAACTGAAAGGACTGGGGCTTTTAAACACTGGGTGATTGGGAAAACACAGGTGCAAGGAATGACTAATTAAAGGGTACACGGCACACCTGGGGAGGGAAAACACAACACAAAGAGTCCAGGGGCGTGACAATGACATTAACGTGTGACAAATAAAAACTTTTAACTTACACATTGATGTTATTATCCTGAATATGGAGCAGTGCTGATGCTGTATATCAAATAAAACAATCCATGGTGCTGATAAAAAGGATGAAGTCTACTAATACACATAACTAAAAAGTATCCAATTAGCTGAAATAAACTGTAATTTGCTATTTTTATGCAATATTATACCATAGTATTTTTAAAAGTAAAATTCCTTCTCATGTTTCACTTTCTCTCACACATATTCAGTTTAATTTCTTAACATTTTTAACACACTTTTAGTGTGTTCAGCACTCATTACATTACTATCATCATTTTTTTTGTGCGCACTACAGTATTGGTGCATCTGACTCCATTACTGTTGTAAAACTGGTCTACGCCGCACTAATGACAACAATAAGCAACTCTCAGTTGTCTGAGAACGGCTTCAATTCTGTTCATCAATGTGAAATGCAAGGGCTTGCAAGAGACATAGTCAGCTATTTATGAAAGGAATAGTAACTTTCATTATGGATGCTGCATGCTATTCTATAATGGGGAAACAATGGCAATGGAGATTACATCCTGATATTACAGTAATGAACAAATGCAAACTGAGCTGCCCACATGGGAGGAAGTTTACAAAGTTTTAATAGATATTGTCCAGGGTAGATAAATGTGATAATGACACAATTTTTTAAACCTATGAGTGCTATTTTCAAACTTATTTGGATGTTCACAAGGGATTACACTATTACATTATGTTAATGCATAATAATTGTGCAATTGCTTGCCTTGCTTGATGCTTAATGCTTATGTCAGCTCTTGTGTGTTTTGACTGAATCCAATGGCTGTGCTATTTTATGTTCATCATAGAAACAAGATACATTATTCCTTGATAAGGTGATTTTTAAAAGTAATTTTAATATATGGGGCATTTGAAGGCCAATGCAACCTCTTGAACTCTTTGTCATGTTCCTCAAAGCATTCCAGAACAATTTTTCAGTGCATTATCCAGGTGAAGGAGACCTCTGCCATCAGAGAACATCAGTCATGACATGGTCTAAAACAATCTTTAGGTAGGTGGTATATGTCAAAGTAACTGTAATGTGGGGTTTTGTGTTTGGGTTTTGTTTCTTGTTCATGTTTTCATGTTTTCAGGCCGCCATTGAAGAGCTTTGTTGCAAGTTGGCCGCCACACAAGAGTCTCTTCACAAAATGGCCGCCCTTCTAGAGTCTCGTCACGTCTCCGCCTTCAGTGGACTGATTCATTACAGTAACATCCACATGAATGCCGTGACCCAAGGTTTCACAGTAGAACATTGTCCACATCACAACACTGCTTCTGACAGCAGGCCTTCTATTTTGTGAAGACCTTCTACCCATAGTGCATCCGGCTGCCATTTCTTCCCCAGGTAAACAACGCACATGTACCCGGCCATCCATCTGATCTAGAAGAAAATGTTTCATCAGACAAGGCTACATTATTCCATTGCTCCATGGTCCAGTTTTGATGCTCACATGCCCATTGATGGCACTTTTGGCAGTGGGCATCATGGGAACCCTGACCGGTCTGCAGCTATGCAGCCCCATATGCAACAAACTGTGATGCACTTTGTCTTCTGACACATTTCTATCATGAACAACATTAAGTTTTCAGCTATTTGAGTGACAGTAGCTCTTCTGTGAGATTAGACCAGACTGACTAGCCTTTGCTCCCCACATGCATCAATGAGCCTTGGGTGCTCATTGACAACAGGTTCACCAATTGTCCTTCATTGCACCACTTTTGGTAGGTACCGACCACTGTATCCTGGGAACACCACACAAAACTTGCCGTTTTGTAGATGCTCTGACCCAGTCATCTAGCCATCACTATTTGGTCCTTTTCAAAGTCACTCAGATCTTTTTGCTTGACCATTTTTCCTGCCTTCCAACACATGAAATTCAATAACTCGCTGTTTACTTGCTGCCTAATATATCCCACCCCTTGACAGGTGCCATTGTAACAATATAATCAATGCTATTCACTTCACCTGTCATTGGTTTTATTGTTGCGGTTGATCAGTGTATGATTTAAGCATAACATAGGAACACAACTCTAAGACTATCAATATAGTGTCAGTTAAAATCTATAAATATGCAGCCTATAGGTTTATAGCCTATACATTTTGCATAAGCATATCTGCTAGACCATAAATACTCAGTGACTTCGTGTTGTGTTTAGCTCATATAAAAGTCTTCACATATTAAAGGTTGGTATTAATTATTCATTATTAAAGTTATGTTTTACTTATATTTAGTTCAGTAAAACTTCAAGGAAGTGTTCAGCAGTATGTTTGAACCAGCAGCAGCAAGTAACAACATGTCCCCCAGAGACCCTTTATACCTTTTCAATGGACTGCGAATGAGCTCGCACTTGTTCTCTGCATTTTGTCTGTCGCGCTTCCCTCGCTCTTTGAAATGTGTTTGGTGTTGTAAAGCATTTGTCTGGCGTTACTAAAGAGTTTGTCTGGAGAGCAGTCATCATGTGCATTGTCGCAGGAAGCTCTGAGCTCAATGAAACGCTCATTATAAAGGCCCTTCAGCTGGACACACCTAACACAGGCGCATCTCTATAATTCCTGCATGGCTCTTCAGATGTGCATGGAAGATGGCTAAAAAGCTAATGGGATACAATTGGGGGTCAAGTGTTTGAAATGAAATTTCACAGATCAACTTAGTGAGATGCATTAAGATATGCGTGTTCTCATTTAAAGTGCAGTTTGAAAATTTTACTTTACAAAATTACACAAAATTATTCAAAGAAAATATGATTTCCTCATCATACCAGCTTAGTTGTTAACAGGCAATATATTAAATGTTTAAAATGAAGTTTTATAAGACATATGACAATTTTCGTTGTCTAATCTTGCATGATGAACCTGGTGTGAGTCTCACATTCTCAATCACTTGGAAAAGTGGCTCAATGTTGCCCACATATGACTAACTAAATGCTATTTCATTTAAATCACATTTTAGTCAATTTAAATAAGTGTAAAAAAGTTTTGATAATCCAAATACAGTTTGTAAGATGATGGGCCTATATTTATATACTGTATTTTGCTTATGTTTTTTGTTAGAGAAACCACAAGAATGACAAAACACGCTATTTTATTATAAGTTTGTATACTTGTACATTTACAGTTGCATGCCGAATGCATGGCTCTAAATTGGGTGCAGAAACCAAACTGCAGGTAATCATGCATGCTGTCATTCAGAGCAACAACACAACAGATTAATAAAAAAATTATTTAAAGTTGCATTTTCAACACAGAATTGCAAGAACCAAAGCAGAATAAACTGCTGCACATCTCTTTAGCAACACAAAGCAGTGGTGTTTTATACCTAAATGCATTTGTGTGTTCGAATGAACCAGTTGGGTAAATGATTCAATGACTCATTCATACTTGTTTTGTTCATGAAACAAATCTGTTATGATTCAGTGAATCACCTATAATACAGGCACTTGTCGCCACCTACTGGCATATCAATGTAACCTGCAGGAGGAATTGTTGAAAATCCTGATCATCAAAGCACAGACTGTGAATGTAATCTGGATGTAATCCAGACATTTACCATGCTGTCATTGTCACGTGACCTAAAGCATCAGTTGCGTTACTTCACTGCCGTTCACAAATCCTCTCCCAATGGTCCCTTCATATACTATTGGAGAAGTATGCATTATTGGATGTAAACACTGTCATACCTGTAGTCATTCTCATACTGTCTGATTGTATATCAGCACTCTTTGAGTGCAAATTCGAGAACGTAGCTAACTCTTGTATCATCAAATTTATGGTTCAGCTAGCTGATAGTCGTCAACACCCTGAACTCTTCTATGATTTGATCTGAAAAGTCATCTGCTTGAGTGAAATAAAAGCCAAAATCTGCTAAAAAAAGATCTCTACTATCAAATGTCTGGCTGTATATCATTCACAAAGACAGAGGCAGACGGTAATAGGGGGAAATCTTTTAACTTGGTGAGATTAGATATCACGATAAAACAGTGGATGGATTTGCATAGCCCAGGGTTGACTGTGGCCCACTTCCCACTGCTCTCCCCAGCCAATGCATGCCATTATCTGTGTTGAGGTTCCACAGCTGGTTGGCGGTGGTACAGCCTACAAGAAACGAGTGGCCCAAATTTGTTTGTGGTGTGTGGTATGTGTCAAGGGATGCTTTAAAAGTTTTAATAATCCAAATACAGTTTGTAAGATGATGGGTCTATATTTAAATACTGTATTTTGCTCATGTTTTTTGTTAGAGAAACCACAAGAATGACAAAACACGCTATTTTTGCAAATGAAATAATCCTCAGTATACTTGTACATTTACAGTTGCATGCCGAATGCATGGCTCTAAATTGGGTGCAGAAACCAAACTGCAGGTAATCATGCATGCTGTCATTCAGAGCAACAACACAACAGATTAATAAAAAAATTATTTAAAGTTGCATTTTCAACACAGAATTGCAAGAACCAAAGCAGAATAAACTGCTGCACATCTCTTTAGCAACACAAAGCAGTGGTGTTTTATACCTAAATGCATTTGTGTGTTCGAATGAACCAGTTGGGTAAATGATTCAATGACTCATTCATACTTGTTTTGTTCATGAAACAAATCTGTTATGATTCAGTGAATCACCTATAATACAGGCACTTGTCGCCACCTACTGGCATATCAATGTAACCTGCAGGAGGAATTGTTGAAAATCCTGATCATCAAAGCACAGACTGTGAATGTAATCTGGATGTAATCCAGACATTTACCATGCTGTCATTGTCACGTGACCTAAAGCATCAGTTGCGTTACTTCACTGCCGTTCACAAATCCTCTCCCAATGGTCCCTTCATATACTATTGGAGAAGTATGCATTATTGGATGTAAACACTGTCATACCTGTAGTCATTCTCATACTGTCTGATTGTATATCAGCACTCTTTGAGTGCAAATTCGAGAACGTAGCTAACTCTTGTATCATCAAATTTATGGTTCAGCTAGCTGATAGTCGTCAACACCCTGAACTCTTCTATGATTTGATCTGAAAAGTCATCTGCTTGAGTGAAATA
The DNA here is from genome assembly GCF_001515625.1 of Sinocyclocheilus rhinocerous. Classification (NCBI taxonomy): domain Eukaryota; kingdom Metazoa; phylum Chordata; class Actinopteri; order Cypriniformes; family Cyprinidae; genus Sinocyclocheilus; species Sinocyclocheilus rhinocerous. Next base: position 204,237 of record NW_015632035.1, read on the forward strand.
AAAGCCAAAATCTGCTAAAAAAAGATCTCTACTATCAAATGTCTGGCTGTATATCATTCACAAAGACAGAGGCAGACGGTAATAGGGGGAAATCTTTTAACTTGGTGAGATTAGATATCACGATAAAACAGTGGATGGATTTGCATAGCCCAGGGTTGACTGTGGCCCACTTCCCACTGCTCTCCCCAGCCAATGCATGCCATTATCTGTGTTGAGGTTCCACAGCTGGTTGGCGGTGGTACAGCCTACAAGAAACGAGTGGCCCAAATTTGTTTGTGGTGTATGGTATGTGTCAAGGGATGCTTTAGGCATCTGGAAGGAGGACATGCCATAGAAACGTATCTTCAGAGACACCACAAATAGGGGCATTTGCAAGCCATGACCAAAAATAAGGATTTCACTCAGATAAACAAAATTTCCTCAAAATGTTTCTAGGGTAAAATATCTTAAAATATCTCAAGTATTTTCAACTAACAAGACCTTCGGGAAGAACTAAGGAACATCATAAATTACAGTATCATCTAGAAATATGCACAATATAAAAATGAAAACTGTCATCATTTACTCACCCTCATGTCTGTAGAACTTTATTCTGTGGAGCACAAAAATCCATTCAATGAAAGTCAAAGGACTCTAATGTTGCTTCACAACACTGTAGGTTTTACGATGGTAGTATTAAGCACAAAGATTGGTGTGACTTTAATTAACAGAGCTCTTTACTAAAAGCAATTCACACACAGGTCACCATTTCAAGTTAATATTAGTTAGTCCATCCATTTCCAGCAGTTTAATCCATTCCACATGCTCATGGGAGGCACAAACTTCTTCTCTCTAAACCTTCATCCACTGATGTGGCTGTTGGACAGTGTTAATTTAGATAAATTAGTTGTTAAGGCACAATTTGTTTTCATAGTTCATAATATTTGTTTACTCTCCTTTTTTATTTTGTAATTCACTGTCTCAATCTGAGAAAATAACCCTGATTAGCGGTCAGTTACTCTCCACTAGCTTTGCCACTCAATGGCAGCCAAACTGAATTAATCTACTCCTCAAGAACTAGTGGCCAGAGTGATTTAAAAAAAATAGTTAATCCTGTAATGGGTTTTCCGTTCTGCACAGAAAACCTTTTAAGGAACAGCAAAAGGGGTTTAAAACGTATTGAGGCTTCATGACCAACTCATTTTTGTATAGGTAACTCTTTGCTTTGTTCAGTGTGAGAGAAATAGATTTTGGTATGCTGCTAGGATGAGCTAAACACTTCAGATGGGAAGATAATTTCCTGTTTTGTGGTATGACTAGCAATTCCACTCATCCTATTAAACATTTGGATGAGGACACAAATGCTTGATCATATTTTATTAAGACATTCCAGGAATGCATTAAAGCATGGACTGAAGTCCAGGGGCCTACAATGGGAAGGGGCCTACCCCATAGGAAAAATGTATTGCTCAGTGGCTGCTCTTCCTAAGCTCAGGAGACTTAGATGAGATTCTCATATATTTCTAATTTTAGTATCAACGGCATTTCAGATGTTTCTCCTAAAATTCCTTAGGAGAAATAGAAGTAGACACAAATGAGGCATGAGAAATATTTGAGAAAAAAAAGAGTCAAAGCTGAGAATGTGGTGGAAGAAACATTCTCCTTATGGTCTCGCTGCAATCTCTACCCTTACGAAAAAGAAGTTTATTCAAGTGTGCTATTAGTATACTTCTTTTAAACTAAAAATAGGACAGTATACTTTCCGTCTACTTTTTATGTACTTCTCAGAAATGTGATTTATGTACTTCTCAGAAATATACTTAAAATTACATTTAAGTATACTTGACTTATACTTAGAAAAAGTCTAAATATATTTCAGCTATAATTGTGCTCCTATCAGCGCCGCGGATCATTCCAGAAAGTTAACAGCTAACACCAGTATTAAAGATTTTTAAAATAATTTTAGCTCAAAACTCACTTTCAGACAACAGCGAGTGTTTGAAATAACTTCTGTTTGAGATCCGATGTGGATTATAATAACCATACAAGGCAGAAATATTTACAAAGACTATGCACGCTAGCCATTAGTAAATATGGTAAATAGCCTATGACCGCTTGAAGAAATCAGACGTCAGCTTCTCATTCAGACTATCACAATCGTGTATTAATTTAGTAACATATTTTATCCGTCTCTTCTCGAGACGTTAGCTCCGCGTAGCTATGTCATAAAAATATAATTAAAATTATTTTGGTTCGGGAGCTCCCGCTGCTACTCGGGTCGTATTTTTTGATGGAAAGAATATAGAAATTATTCTTTTTAAATGTGATGCATACTGTGACTACAAATAAACAGAAACAGACTGTGTCCTCTTTCTTTTGTGAAATAACGGTTCATACCACTTTATTTCTGTGTGACTATTTTTTAATCCTGATAAATTAATTCATGATCAATATTATCACTTATTATTGTAAAACATCAATGCTTTTGGATTTAAATCTTTAACAAAACATGCAAAAAATGGCCGCTTTTATCATGTTTGTTTTGTGATCACGCTAGTTCCACTTATTCGTTTTCTGATAAGTTCTCTTTGTTGGTGAAATGATGGGGTTGCGTGACGTTGTTCCAGAGAGGCTTGTAAAGGGCAGGTTTTAGTGAAGCGCAGCGGAGCTTCTGGCCCGACGGTGGAAACACATCGTGATTTTGGGCTCGGTGCTACAGGTCCGAGGCTATTAGCCCCTTTGTATGTTCAGATATTCATGTAACAAAATTCATACAAATTAATACCTAAATAGGGACCTAGTAGTATACTTAAAGTATGATGTAAAGTTCATTTAAAGAAAACTTACGAGTATACTTGTAGTATAAAACTACTAAACTAGTAGTTTACTGAGACTATACTTCAAAGTGTACTAAAATGCTAAACAAGTATTTAATTAGCAAACTATCAGTATACCTATACGTTCACTTTTGGTATAGTTGCACTACAATCTAAAAATATTGATGTAAACTAGTTGTGTACTCAAAGTTTACTACTGTTATACTTAAAGTATACTTAAAAGTTTAATATCTTAAAAGTATACTTATGTACTAGAACGTGGGCCAATTTAGTCCCAAGGAGTATTGAAATAGTACACTTACAAGTATACTACTAGTACACTGACATTTGTATACTTACTACGTAAAGTATACTTTCAAATATACTTGAACTTTACTTAAGTATACTTAATAAAATAAACTTGAAGTATACTACTTTTTGGTAAGGGTAGAGACAGGAAACATTCGGACAGGTGAGAACTGAACAGGAGCAGGAAAGTACCTTTAGCTGGGATTTGAACCCATGTTGTCTGAGGTACAGTTGTGCCTTCACGTCGATGTGCTGCCCACAAGGCTATGGCTCTGACATAGGTTACTCTATGCTCAGGATACTAAGGGGTGATTCTCTTATATGTCTCCTTGAGATATCAGCTTTGTCTTAAGATGTCTTCAGTTTAATTTTAGGAGAAATGTTAAACTTTCACTAATATTGTAAATACTAAAACTATAATTGAATTAGCATTAAACATTTCAGAATATCAAGGGTTACTAGTTTAAATGTTTAAATTTATTTTTAATGTCCAGCATTGTATATACACCACATTTTCCAAACACACAAGAAAGGACTTACAAGTGAAAGATGTTTAGTATAAGACCTTTTTTTTTTTAACAAAAATAACAATAAGACCTTTTTTTTTATTGCTGCTTTGTTTAGCATTAAAATGTTGTCTTGTGCAGCCCATGTTTTGCATGTATAAATGTTAAATCATTGTGAAATAAAACACTGTCTACATAAAACAACTTCAAATATGACAATGCATGTATTGTCTTTGACTGAAATGGTGTGGATAAATTACATTGAAGCTAACCAGAGGGAAGAAAAATAAAATAAGAGA
>NW_015632035.1:208316-213686 GCF_001515625.1 Sinocyclocheilus rhinocerous
ACATCACACACTGTGCTCAGATATTTCTCCTTAGCTAGAGACTCTGGATCTCTCACATTGGTCTCATCTAAATTTCAGAAGTGATCTTAATAACTTAATAACTCAATATGAGCTCAAACATTTCTACCATATAATATGTATTAATAATCAAGACTGAGTCATAAGCCGTTTATGTACTTTTCAGCAAAGAAAGCTCAAGGGTTACATTTCCTGTAAATCAGTTTTGATTAAGGCATCTGGTACATTACTATTTCCAACAACAAATGATGTGCCATAAACATTGTCCTATAAAAAGTAACATTATCCTTATTTCTGCAAAATTTCTCTCTGAATATAGCCTTTAACTCTGAATTTAAGAGTTAAAGGCTATATTTACAGATATAGTAAATATAGCCTTTTTACTATACTTTGGGTGATGTCGTTGAGATCTCTAATCTAAACTTTAAAGGAGACAAATGTGAGAGATCCAGTGTCTCTAGCTAAGGAGGCAAATCTGAGCACAGTGTGCGATGCTGTTGAGATCTTGTTTGGAACTTTGGAGGAGACAAATATGAGACCCCCAGAAGGAGAAATATCTGAGCACAGTGTGTGATGTTTTTGAGATCTCTTTTAAAGCTTTAAAGGAGACCATTGTGACAGTGTTAGAGTTTTTGTCTCAGGAGACAAGTTTGAGAAGCAGGAGACTCAAGCAAAAAGCTCCATTCGATCTTAAAGTAACCTCATTTCTGTCTAGGAGAAATATTTGAGATGTTAAAGATCTCACTTTTGATTTTTCTTTCCTATGGAACTGGGTGCACGAAAGTATTATCTTTTAAGTAATTATTTTTATATATGGGAGTTTACAGCAGTGACAGCCACACTGTATAACCTACATGAGTTTTTTTGTTGTATCAAACACAAAAGGAGATATTGTGAAGAATGCTGGTAACCAAACAGCTGCTGCGAGCCACTGACTATAGAAAAAAAGGCTTTTATCTAACAATTCTGACATTTTTTTCTCATAATTGTGAGTTTACATTTCACAATTCGGACTTTTTTTCTCAAAATTGTAAGATACAAACTCAAACTCGCAATTGCGAGAAATTAAGTCAGAATTGTGGGTATAGCTAAAAATAATATAAACTCGCAATTCTTGCAATTTTTTCCCCCTCACAATTCTGGCTTCTTTTCTTGCAATTCTGACTTTTCCCCCCTCATAATTCTGACTTCTTTGCAAGAAAAAAAGTCCAAATTATGAGATAAAATGTCACAATTACCTTTTTTAAATTTTTTTTAATTTAATGACAGAAACAAGCTTCCATATATCTTCTTTTGTGGTCAACGGAAGAAAACACATCATACTGGTTCATACAGGTTTGGAGCATGAGCTTGAGTAAATTATGACAAAATTTTAATTTTTGGGTAAACTATCCCTTTGAAGATGAAAGTTAATTTGAAGGATGAAATTGAGCCTCAATTGTTGTCATTTCAAATGTGATAAGACGATACATTTGTTTTTCATGTCACCATTGTTAATATTACTTTAGTCACTGTCAATATGGTTACAGTTGATAGATCCTACTTAATGGAATTGCACGTCCATACAGACAGTATACTGTAAGTGGCGATGTAAACAGGATATTTTGACACTCAAATTCTTAAATAATTCTCAAAACTGGCCTTGTTTAATCAATCAATCAATCAATCAATCAATCAATCAATCAATCAAACAATCAATCAATCAATCAATCAATCGGGCCTTGTTTAATCAATCAATCAATCAATCAATCAATCAATCAAACAAACACAAAACGAATGTCTATTGAGAGTGACATTCTCCAAAATGTTATTTTAGTGACATTATCATTTTAGATTTTAGCTTAAAAAAAATACATAAGGACAAATTCATAAGCAAAAACATACATTTTTAATACACTATTCTAGCTTCCAGCCATCCATATGGAAAACTCAAGATTGGCTGTGTTTACCTTTTCTCCCTGATGTGGAATTACCTTCAAAAATCACTTAAAATGACAGGAGCCTGCTATGGTACAGTGATGGTATGAATAACATGGTTAAGATATAGGCCTATTGAATAACAATATTCATGTTCCATGACATTTACATGGTACTAAAATAAAAATATAGCAATAAAAAACTTTTACAGGGGAGCTTCAAACAGGTCCAAAATTGACTCTTTAGAGCAAATTTTAAAAAGCACCAAGCATTTAAAGCTGTACTTTGCAAAATATTAAAGATAAACTAAAAATGTTAAACTTGAAATCCAAATTATCCAAATTAAATGACATCTTTTATTCTTTATACGAGTGTATTTAGAAAAGTGACCAGAGGAAACAGATTGAAAGACTGCTCATGAAACTAAGGTCTGCAAAAAGCACATTTTAATCAAATCAAAAACACTCTTTGATCTATTTTTATAATATAATTGATTATGTTCATAGTAAATTGGATCTGCTCATAAAAAAAAAAAAACTGAATAAAATTTCCATTGACCCTAAATGGTGCTGTTATGATTCAATATGCTTTTAATGACATGCTTTACCAAAAATTATGTTATTCTGTACTGTGCCACATTGTCTGCCTGTGCCAGGCTGTTGGCTATTAAAAACTTTGACACATTTATATAAGTTTATTGTGATGCCAGACCATCTATGTAAGCTCTGGCAACAGTGATCACTCAGTACCAAAGGCAAAGTGTGCGTTCCATTAAATAAGAGCCTCTTCTGGACATTTTATTGTCCCTCTCTTGTCTTCATTCTCCACCACACCATGTCTAGACAGTCTATTTAGAAACATATCTACCTAGACGACTAGCCAAATGCAGAAGATAAATGACAACTGTTCGGGAGCTAAGGGTGAAAAGGGAAGTATGAATGTAACAATGGCACTGTCTCAGTTTTACTTCCAGCCAAGGCTGGGCACAGAGCTACATTTCAGATGAACCTGAGCAGAATTCTGTATAACTCATTAAACATTTAACTGGAGCTGCAGGAATTGTAAAATGAGCGTGCAATTTTACACATCTATTCTGGATACATAATATAATTCATCTTCTGTTCCATTAGTCCTTAAGTTTTGCATATTCTCCCTGATCATAATAAAACAAGACCCTTGGTATGGTCAGTGGAATATATTAGGTGGTAACTAGAGATTGGTGGTATAGCCAAGATATTTAAAGTTTGACAAAGGAAAGATTGTGCTTTCCTACCTTCTCCAGCCATCCATATGGAAAACTCAAGACTGGCTGTGTTTACCTTTTCTCCATGATGTGGAATTACCTTAAAAATCACTTAAAATGACAGGAGCCTGTTATGGTACAGTGATGGTGTGAATAACATGGTTAAGATATAGGCCTATTGAATAACAATATTCATGTTCCATGGCATTTCCATGACACTAAAATAAAAATATAGCAATAAAAAGGTCCAATAAAAATGTGACAATGATACTTTTAATGTTTTTGTGCTAGTGTTTTAGTCATTCACAAGTTGCACAGATGACAGAACACATTTCTAGGTTGTTTCAACTGACTGTTGGTAAATATATTTACTCCATCCAGCACTTGTGTTGTTTTAAAGCAACTGTATGTAGTTTGATGTGTACATGTGCAATAAAAGGTTAGAAAGGTGCACTTCAATGAGAGTGTTATTTTTGCAAGGTTTCATTGTGGTAGTTGCCATGGTGAGGCCTTGCAAGAACACTTAGAAACAGCACTATGTTCAACACGATCAATGTCATAATTCCCTGAGTGGGCCATGTACACGCTTTAAAGCCATTGCACACAGAGGGAAATCACACACATATACTTATAATACACACTCAACACAGCAAATAAACATTTTGTGCAAAATGGCTCTCATGTAGTACCATCTCATATACGATCAGGGAAAATGTAGCTTAGCTAATTCAAGACTAATGTAGCTCTCATGTCACATAAAACTATTCCTTAAATTATTTTCTTTATAGCTCCCACTAGACTTTGAGAAAAATGATATTTACCAACAGTCACAAATCTTTCCCGCAGCTCCTGCTTCGATTCAACAGAACTTGCTATGAATCATCCAAAATGACCTAACATTTCATTTGTTCTTTCATAATCATTCAGATTTTAAAAACATTCATCCCTTGAGATAGATCTCACAGTAATGATTATTACTTATAACTACTTCTCCTTAGAAAGACGGTACTCTTAACACTTTAAAACTGAAGATACTGTAAGAAATACCAAGAGATAGATTAATCAGTGAGATAATCACAAAGGTTTTGATAGACAGGTATGTGTGCTCGAGTGTGGCGAGAGTGCAGAAAATGAATGTGGGACTTTGGGGGTCTTGACTAGATGTGTTGAATTAATGTGCTGGAAAATTGAGGTCAAAGGTGAATCCAAGAGCAATTAAAAGCTGTTTAAAGAGAGAAGACTTTGAAGAGACTCTTGGGCCCTTGGATCTACCACTATTGCCGTATCACTGGCTAAATCACGTGCTTATATAAATACTTGATGATTAAAACGTGACTTTACATAATTCCATTATTTCTCACAATCAGAGAATAAACGCTGAGAATAAATGCCTTCTGGTTAAGGCGAAGTCCAGTAATATCCTCTTACATAATCTCTCATACTGTACAAATATATATTATGTGTATGCAGGCGTAGTATCAGAAAATGTGTTTATACTCTAATAAGAATATTTGTCTGTCCAAAATTAAGATGGAATGCAATTTTACAGACAAATCTCACAGTATACAAAACAATATATAGTTTTGTGGCCTTCCAGAGGAGGAGTAGAACATATAATAGGCATTTAATAATAATAATAATAAATATTTAAAAATAATTATTTATTTCATAGCATCTCTAGAGGAATTTACAATAACCTTTATGTGTACATGTATTAACTATATAAAGTTGACAAGTGAAATAATAGTTCTAAAAACAATCTGAAAACAACAAAAACAAAAAAAGTTTGCTTTTTTTTTTTATTTTTTTTTTAATTGATTGACTTTGATACATCAGGCTTTCATGGCTTATATAAAATGATATAGGAGACTATGGAAAATTCTAATGGTGCCCCTGTCTAGTAAAGTTGGAAGATTTGCTTTATAAGAAGTTTGCTGTTCATTCTCAACTATCTGTGTGGTTGTTGACGTTATATGTAAAAAATATGCCTCTTAGTGAGATATCTATGGTGGACCAGTAGTGCACAACACAACAAAATATCCACAACACAACAGAAACAAGCAACCACAGAACGAAAACAAGCTGCAACACAATGAAATCTCCACAACACAACAAAAACAAGCCACGACACAATGAAATTAGCAAAACACAGCAGAAACAAGCTGAAACACAATGAAATCTCCACAACACAA
>NW_015632035.1:213703-216243 GCF_001515625.1 Sinocyclocheilus rhinocerous
ACATCAAAATGAGCAAAACACAGCAGAAACAAGCCGCAACACAACCGAATTAGCACAACACAATGGAAACAAGCCACAACACAACAAAAACAAACTGCAACACAATTAAATCTCCAAAACACAGCAGAAACAAGCCGCAACTAATTCGCACAATACAATAAAAACAAGTCACAACACTACGAAGTCAGCAAAACACAATGGAAACAAGCCAACAAATTAGCACAGCACAATGGAAACAAGCCGCAACACAACAGAAGCAATTCACAACACAACAATGCCACAACAATGAAAATAGCACAACACAACAGAAACAAGCCACAACGCAGCGAAATTAGCACAACACAACAGAAACAAACCACAACACAGTGAAATTAGCACAACGCAATAAAATGAGTCCTATGTGTTGAATTGTGGTGATTTTGTTGTGTTGTGGAGATTTCGTTGTGTTGTGCACTATGAGGGTGAGTAAATAATGAGAGAATTTTTGAGTGGAGCAATGTCCCTTTAAGAGGACACTGTGCAGTATGTATTCATTGAGATCTATGTGCAAGTGCTGAATAATTATATTTACTTTTTTTGGTGCATCTGGCCCAGTCCATCCTTGAGACAAAGTTATTATAGTTAGCTTTAAAAAAATCACTTTTATTTAGCTCAACTTGGTCTACTAAAATAACTAAAAAATAATAAGAAATAAAAAATATATATATAGACTTAAAAAATGAAAAAATAAAACTTTAAATTTAAAATGAAAACTGAAAATATAAAAATAAACCTATATTCAAAATATTTATAGACACTATCACAAAGATACTAAAATAACACTGCCGTGAGTGCTACCAGAAGTCAGATAAATGGAATGGGATTATACTGAATTTAACAGGGCTGGTCTGTAAAATGTTCTGATTTCCAAACTGCTCCACCTTCAAAACAACCTCCTCCCTCTCGACATGTCCCTCCCTTTCACTCCCTCTCTCTTTTTCTCACACCCTTCCTTGTCAGACAAACATTTTTAAGAGTGAACATGATGTTTGTGGCTTAAACAGGACAGTCTTGTGAAGTCTATGTTGACGGCATCATCCGATAACAGCAACAGCTCACTCAACGACTGTGGAATATACATAACAACAGTCTACAATAACAGGTAAAGGACTTTGTGCCACAAATTTTGTCACATTTTAATCTGTATATCTAGTAGGTTTACAGGCAGATACATTTACTAGGGAAATACAAGGTCGGTTTGGCTTGAGAAAGACAGTATACAACAGATTTCTCTATGTATTTTTGTTGAGTTTTCATTCACACAAACATTTGAGGCACCACATGTGGGGAATCGACCCTGTACGTTAGTGTTGTTTGTTATATTGATGCTCACAAGTTTACTGCCCTTTTCCAACGTGTGACTGCAACGTGAACATGATAAAAGGTCAATGAAGGCTCAATATACCTGCAGATGGAGCTATATATAGCTGTACAAACAACTCTCTTCACTCAAGATAAGAACACCATTGAGTGAACCAAGGTAAAAAAAAATAGAGCTATATCTCTAAAATCAGTGATAAATTGACTTGCTTATTTCATCATTAAAAAAAGAGCAATGCAGGATACCAGAAAAATAATTTATGAATTATAAAACTGCTGCTTTGGTATTAGGAATGAAACTCCGTTTTCCACAGAATGCTAACAAATGTATTTTTTGATCTCAGTATCAATCGGGTCGGGTTTTTTTTTTTTTTTGAATGGGAGTAAATGGGGTTGTGGATAAACAGAAAAAGAGAGAATGGCAACTTTACTTTGATATGGAAACTATTTGTCTACTCTTCCTCCCTCCATGCTTTCATTTGCCTTCATCTGTCCTATTCTCCCTTCATCATCCTCTTATTTTCTTTTTTACTGTATTACAGGGCATTCAAATACCAACCTTGAAGTTTCCAGGGAGAAGAAAGTTATTTTTAAAGTTTCTACGATGCTGCTTGTCCAACCTGTCCAATGGCTCACAGTAGGCCAGCCTACAGAAAGGTGCAAATTTACACACACACACACACACACACACACACACACAAAGCTATGTTTCCATTCTTGCTGCTAACATAACTGACATCTGAAGTGGTGCAACGTTTTTAGGAGAGATATTTTCACTTTTCTCTAAGCAATCACAGACTTATGATTTTCACCTTATTTTGCATTGAGAAAATTTGCTATTTTCTACGATGACTCAGTCGTGCAAAACACAATGAAATCTCCACAAAACAATAGAAACGAGCCGCAACACTACGAAATTAACAAAACGCAATGGAAACAAGCCACAACACAAAAGAAGCAATTCACAAAACAATAGAAACAAGCTGCAACAGAACAAATTAGCACAACGCAAAGGAAACAAGCCACAACACAACAAAAGCAATTCACAACACAACACAACACAACACAACACAACACAACAGAAACAAGCTACAACACAATGAAATCTCCATAACACAATAGAAATAAGCTGCAACACAACAAATTAGCACAGCACAATGGAAACAAGCCGCAACACAACA
>NW_015632035.1:216322-217315 GCF_001515625.1 Sinocyclocheilus rhinocerous
CCAGTAGTGCACAACACAACAAAATCTCCACAACACAATGGAAACAAGCCACAATACAACGAAAGTAGCACAACACAATGGAAACAAGCCTCAACACAACAGAAGCAATTCACAACACAACAGAAACAAGCTTCAACACAATGAAATCTCCATAACACAATAGAAACAAGCCGCAACACAATGAAATTAGCACAACACAATGGAAACAATCCACAACACAACAGAAGCAATTCCCAACACAACAGAAACAAGCAGCAACACAATGAAATCTCCACAACACAATAGAAACAAACCACAACACAACACAATTAGCACAACGCAAAGGAAACAAGCCACAACACAACAGAAGCAATTCACAACACAACAGAAACAAGCTACAACACAATTAAATCTCCATAACACAATAGAAACAAGCTGCAACACAACAAATTATCACAGCACAATGGAAACAAGCCGCAACACAACAGAAGCAAGTCACAACATAACAGAAACAAGCTACAACACAATGAAATCTCCACAACACAATAGAAACAAGCTGCAACACAACAGAAGCAATTCACAACACAACAGAAACAAGCTACAACACAATGAAATCTCCATAACACAATAGAAACAAGCTGCAACACAACAAATTATCACAGCACAATGGAAACAAGCCGCAACACAACAGAAGCAAGTCACAACATAACAGAAACAAGCTACAACACAATGAAATCTCCACAACACAATAGAAACAAGCTGCAACACAACAAATTATCACAGCACAATGGAAACAAGCCGCAACACAACAGAAGCAAGTCACAACATAACAGAAACAAGCTACAACACAATGAAATCTCCACAACACAATAGAAACAAGCTGCAACACAACAGAAGCAATTCACAACACAACAGAAACAAGCTACAACACAATGAAATCTCCATAACACAATAGAAATAAGCTGCAACACAACAAATTAGCACAGCACAATGGTAACAAGCCGCAACACAACA
>NW_015632035.1:217850-219934 GCF_001515625.1 Sinocyclocheilus rhinocerous
GAAATTAGCACAACACAATGGAAACAAGCCACAACAAATTAGCACAATACAATGGAAACAAGCCACAACAAATTAGCACAATACAATGGAAACAAGCCACAACAAATTAGCACAATACAATGGAAACAAGCCACAACAAATTAGCACAATACAATGGAAACAAGCCACAACAAATTAGCACAATACAATGGAAACAAGCCGCAATACAACGAAATTAGCACAACACAATGGAAACAAGCCGCAACAAATTAGCACAACACAATGGAAACAAGCCGCAACAAATTAGCACAACACAATGGAAACAAGCCGCAACAAATTAGCACAACACAATGGAAACAAGCCGCAACAAATTAGCACAACACAATGGAAACAAGCCGCAACAAATTAGCACAACACAATGGAAACAAGCCGAAACACAATGAAATTAGCACAACACAATGGAAACAAGCCGAAACACAATGAAATTAGCACAACACAATGGAAACAAGCCACAACAAATTAGCACAATACAATGGAAACAAGCCGCAATACAACGAAATTAGCACAACACAAAGGAAAGAAGCCGAAACACAACAAGAAACAAGGTACAACACAGGGAAATTGGCACAACACAATGACATTAGTCCTATGCATTGTGTTGCGGAAATTTCATTGTGTTGTGGGAATTTCGTTGTGTTGTGCACTACTGGTCCACTGTAGATATCTGATGATTTCCCTTTAATGTTCTCTGCTTGCCTGGCTAAATGAGTGCATAAGTGACACGAATGAACTCTGATAGTGTCCTCTACTGACAGCTCTGTTAAGTCATTGATTCTTGTATGTGTAAACGCCCAGTGTCGATGTCCATCACTTCGAGTGCTGACACTGATCTGTCACTGCATGGCCATTCACAAGGTGACACATTAATGAGCAAAAACGAGACACTTCCCTTGCCACTGTAGAACCTCTGCAGTAAACAAGGAGGATTTGATAGGGAAACTAGTAGCTTGTTTTTTGAGCACTAGCTTATGTCGAGATTGCACAAGATGCTACCTTGTAGAGACTAAAAATGTATCATGTTATACAATAAATGTTTCCCAGATTACTTTAAATTTAGATTTTAAATTAGAGTTAAACAAATTTGCATACAGTACAGAGTGAGTGTGACTGTCCTAGTGAGCTCTATTATGTTACAAAACATCTGCTAAATAAATAAATGTAAATGTTTTAAGTCTTTCAGCTAAGAACCACTTTTCTTTTCCACAAGCGAAAGTATTCTGTCAGCTCTTGTATGGCTTGCCTTTTTTCTTTATGCATAGTTCATGCAGGCACTTCATATCCTAGGGATTTTATTACCTACTAAAAACATTAGTGGGCCACCCTTTTTTCTATGATAAATTATATTTAAATATATTAAAGAGCAAAGCGCAATCATTGCAGTGGTGATGAAAAGAGGAGAGGTTTGGAAGGGTTACATGACCTTTTCATTAATCTCAATGAGAATACACAGATCACAAAAACTCAAATTACAGCCTATAATTACAGAATAATATGATAATATTGCTCTCTAAAAAAGTAGCCCTCGATGTTTACTTAAAAAAAGACTATCTAAATGTAAATTATTAAATTATGTAAATTATATATATATATATATATATATATATACACACACACACACACTACTGATCAAACGTTTGGAATATGATTTTTTTGGATCAAAAGTACAGTAACTGCAGTAATACTATGGATTTTTATTTAAAATTAAATTTGATGGTTTTCTATTTGAATATATTTTAAATTGTTCTACCCGCTTAAATGATAGAAGTACTTGCGCTGTACAATCTATAAAGACTGTGTCTGTTCCCCGAATAGTGAGGTCAAAATATAAATTTAATGCAGGATCTAGAAAAAATCTGATCGTGATTAAACCAGAAAAATGTAAAATAAATGAACAAAAAAAAATTTTAATGTTTAGGAGCCCAAACTTTAAAAATTGTTTTTGTTCATTTATTTTACATTTTTCTGGTTTAATCACGATAAGATTTTTTCTAGATCCTGCATTAAATTTATATTTTGACCTCACTATTCGGGGAACAGACACAGTC
>NW_015632035.1:221133-244811 GCF_001515625.1 Sinocyclocheilus rhinocerous
CACAAGGCCATCCGCCAGCGCTACCTGAAGAGCTGGTTCCTCGTGGACTTCGTGTCCTCGATCCCGGTGGATTACATCTTCCTGATGGTGGACCTGGAAGCTCACCTGGACTCAGAGGTCAGTCTCTCTCTCAGCAGATGGAATTTTCTTGATTCAGTAATTTCACTGTAGTATTTTTCATGAATAAATAAATATATGAAGTGTAACAGTGTAACTGCTCTGGGAATCGTATTTGTTTAAATAAAGACAGTAAAGTAATGAAGATGGAGAATAGGAGCTCTGTGCTGGTTCCCAACATTCAAATATCTCCATTTGTGTTCCACAGAAGAAAGAAAGAAAATCATACAAGTTTGGAACAACATGAGGCCTAATGATCATTTAATAGTGTTCATCGTCTGTTTGATTACGTCTTTAATTGATTTTTCCGTACATTTCTGCCATATGTTCATTGACTGACAGTCACCACTGTTAAGCTACCACTAAATATTGTAGAAACTTAATTTGCTGTAAAGTTGCTTTGCAATGATTTGTATCGTGAAAAGCGCTGTACAAATAAACTTGAATTGAATTGAATTGAAAATGTAATTTATTCCTGTGATGGCAAAACTGAATTTTCAGCATCATTACTCCAGTCCTCAGTGTCACATGGCCCTTCAGGAATCATTATAATGTGCTGATTTGATGCTCAAGAAACATTTGTGCTGCTTATTATTTTTTTGTTTAAACTGTAATACAGCTTTTTTTCAGGATTCTTTGATGAATAGTAAGTTAAAAACAATGGCATTTGTTTGAAATAGAAATCCTTTGTAACATTATAAATGACTTTATTGTCCTTTGGATCAATTTAATGCATCCTTTCTAAATACAAGAACATTCTCTTTCTTTCTTTCTTTCTTAAATCTTACCCCAAACTTTCGAACAGTAGGGTATTATGGCTTCCACAAACATTTATAATAAGAAGAAATGCTTCTTGAGTATCAAATCAGCATATAATAATGATTTCTGAAGGATCATTGAAGACTCTGAAGACAGGCTTTGCCATCATAGGAATTAATTTGTATTTTTGATCAAATAATTGCAGCTTTGAAACTTTAAAATGCAGTCGGAGAATGTGTTAGTGTTTGTGTGTCATCAAAGCACATTATCAATCTCAGTGCTGTTCTCAGTCTCTGTGAGGTCCTATATGTATATTAAACCTTTTGGAAAGTGCTGACTTTAGTTTTCATGGTAATGACAGTGCTATCTGTGCTGTTACTGTAGGCACTATGAAAAGTTTGAGAGCTAGTTAGAGGCAGAGACAGGCAGTTCGCTGAGTTTGCAAAAGATAGAAGTAGGGGCAAAATTTGTAATTTTGTAATTTAAGCAAATAACATTTCTGGGAGGGATGTACACATACTTTCTGAAACAAAGCAACAGAGAACAATCTGTCTAAATCAAGCTTTATGTGATTTTAAAAAGAAAATTTGGACGTTCACATTCCACTGATTCACTTTTACAAAAAATAAACAAACAAACTTGGGACTAATATGATATAAACTTTGGGACTTTACAGGTTATTTTAGACAAACATTTCCAAAATGTTTATCAATCTAATTCATAAGCCCAAATATGTAAATAATCTAATGCAAACTGGACAAAAGAAACAATAATCACTGTAGTGGTGACCTACAGCAACTTACATAACTTTTTATAAGATATAAGACATAATTTGCTTTAGTACAGTATGTTATACAACATATCAAAATAAGTGTACTTTTCTGGCAAAAGATTTTTAAATATTTATATTATATTTTAAACGATTATTAAGTAACAATTTTGTTTGACAATATTACAAAGTTCACTTATTTATATTATATTATTATATATTATATATAATATAATATTATTAATTATATTTTTTATCTATAATTACAGTTTTTTTAAATACACTTTTATGATCTGAAGCACACCACAGCCACAATGCTCACCACTGGTATGCTCAAAAGGCAGATACAAGCAAAGAAGCCTACAATACCTGGAGAAAGCTATAGCATTTCCATTCATCTCAATGACACTCTCAAGTCCATCTCACACTTTTAAGAGCCCCATACACAATTTTGTAAGAATTTCTTACGACAAATACACACGCAATATTACACAGTTAATTTTGAAAGGCCATCTATGAAGAAAAACCTTTTGCCCCCAAATGATGTACATCAGCAGGGCTTAAATAGGCCATCCAAATTCTGACCTCTCATGACCATTTCATTTACAAACCACAAGGAGGCACTCTTATCATATACTACTTGTTTTGTGTGCGGGATCATGCAGATTCATGTTTGCAGCCTCTGGATGCACCTCACATGCTCACACACTGGTAATTGCTTCCATTCCCCCTCTCTCTCTCTGTGTCTCCTGGTCTGTCGTTCTCTCTTGCGTGCGCATGCACAAGTAGTTCTCTTCGTGTTGCCGTACTATGCTCCTGTCAACAGGACAGTGAACTAGGCCCACTGGAAACATACTAATGTGGGTCATACCCAGCAGTATGCGGTTTGTAAGTGATTCATTCAGAACCAAACCCTTTTTGTCCACATGCCACATAACTCTCAGGTTCTGGAATAAGAGCCAGTTGAAGCATTTGATAAATCTTTAAGTCATCAGCTACTCTGCTTGATTTAAAGATGAAAAGTTTACAACCTGGCCCTCATGGGCTCTCTTTCTTCATGTTGTCCCTATTAAACTTGCGCACACACATATACACACAAGCCTTTTCAAGTGGTGAGTTTGTGCTATAATTATTTGAAGTATTTAATGTGTTGCTATTTGTTTAGAATATTGCACTGCATCTAGTTTCACATGCAAAGAGAATGTCTACATACAGTAGGCATCTTAATGGCATAGCAGAAAAATGCTTATTTAATTTTTCAGAGAGGGTGGAAAATAAAATGAAATCAAAGTCAAATTTATTTGTAAAGTGATTTTCACAATATACATTGTTTCAAAGTAGCTTCTCGAAAAAAAGCACAATGTTAATGTTTATATTATCTTAATATCTTCATGCCTTACAGTCCACATTTAGAGCTGGGCTATAATATAGTTTACATTTTGCAACAACTCAAATAATCATAAATTAAAACAAACAAACAAACAAAAAATAAACAAACAAAAACATTGGAGGTTTGCCAAGTTTAAAATAAAAACGTTAGTATGCATAAAATATGTATATATACCATTTAAATTGGAAAAGTTTCAGTCAGTTTTGAAAAGGTTGTTAAATGAGGTAAAAACATAATAATAAAACGTAACATTAAAAACGTTAATATTTCACTCATTAATGAGATGTTAATGATCAGATACAATATGGTTTATTTGAAAAAGATTAAATTATGACTCTTTTATAAGCTTACTTTCCACTGGGTCAAAACCCGGGAGTGCGAAATGTGTATAGTTTTCTTTTAATGCAATAGGAGGCTTAATTTAAAAACAATTAAAAATGTATTGTATGACTCCTTTAAGAGCGTTATTTCATGTGCTGCTGATCACTGCAAAGTACATCTTACCCTTCTAATAGCATAAATAAATAAAGAAGGGCTAATTAGAGATGTCTTACATTGGATTTGAGCCAAATAACACACTTTTAACAAATGTGGAAAAAACAAATGGGTCATGTCTAAGACTGGAAATACAGATTGCTCTCAATATTTTGCATGCAGGAAAACAGTGAAAGCAGACTCTTTTATCCAATGCAATTCACATACATTGAAGAACAGTCCCTTTGGAGAAACCTGGGGTTAAGTGCCACTGTGATCACACATGGATTGCCCCTTGTGGGACTTGAACCAGCAACCTTTTGGTTGTCAGCCCAGAAAGATAGCCATTGGGTTACACCACACCATGGCAGCCATCCAAATAGATATCCTCATCACTGACTGCCATACATATCACTGTTTGTAAAATCTCATCCAGGTATTGCGAAGCAGCCAAACATGGTGCTCTATCTGGGTCAGAACGTTACAGTGAAGAGCATGGATGATGGCTGTAATTTGGCCACCAGTGGGACAGCGTCGCATGGCTTCTGTGCTCTAGTTAGTCCTCCGATCACTCACTGCACGGCTCCACTGGCAGCGCCAGTCCCTTTTCTTCCTCAGGCCAGGAGAAGAGAGTTGTGGGAGGGAGGGCAGAACTCTGCAAGATTGAAGGCCATTAGTACAGACACCCACAGCTATCTGAAACGGGCCAAAAAAACAGGCTCAGTTCCTGGGTGAATGACTTTCATGGCACCCCAGAGCCTCCAAAGATGTGCAAATGAGCCCTTTGAGTGCAGGAGGATGGGAACCATGAGAGCTGCTGAAGCGGTGAGGCAAAAGTTAAAGGATTCAAAGAACAGAGTAATAGCAAAGGAAATGTTATTGCCTCACTTTGAAGGTTGTCGCTGTGTTTGTCATTTTATAATCAGGTAGCTCACATAAAGGTTAGCTCCTATAAAGTTAAAAAAAGGAATTATAAAATGTTATACTGTACAATACATTCATGTCTTTACATTAAAGATCCCATTAAATCGCTTTTCAGGTGCAATTTTCTTTCCCGTATTGACGTATTTCCTCTTGCAACAGCAACAGGAAGTTTGGGTGGAGCAAAGAGTGTTTTAGAGTTTTAATTTCAAACCTAACAGTTTTTTGTACTGTGTTTTAGTGTTTTTGTTTTTAACCCAACTGTTTTTGTGGTGTTATAGTTATTTAGCTCCAATCTAAGAGTGGTTTTTGTTTTGTTTTAGTGTTTTGGTTTCAATTTAACATAGTACTATTTAGTGACGTTTCAATGTTTTGACTCCAACTAGCAGTGTTTTTGTTTTGTTTTGTTTTGTTTTGGTTTGAGCCTTGCCGTCTTTTTAGTGATGTTTTAATGTTTTGGCTCTAGCCTAACAGTGTTTTTGTAGTGTATTAGTGATTTGACTCCGACCTATTAGTGTTTTTTTTTTTTTTTTGGTCAGCATTAGTGATTTTGTACCAACCTTTTTTTTTTTTTGTGATGCTGTAGTATTCTGGCTCCAACATAAACATGTTTTATTTATTTATTTAGTACTAGTTACATATTTGTCGCAATGGCTAATTATTTAAAATTTAGAAATTCAATCATCCCTATCAATTTTCATAATCGTTGTTGTTGTGTGTACACACAGTACGTCACCAACGCAGCAAGCTAGCTTCGATGGAAGATGGAGAAGCCCACATCATACAGCGGCTAGAAATACAGCCATTATTTTAATTTTGTAGAAAGAAAGGATGACATAAACATCAATGTCACATGTAATTTGTGTAGTGTTAATAACACATTGTCTACTGCGAATCCCATCTTTTTTGGTTGGTTCTACCTTCTTGAGCACTGTTGCTGATTTTACTATGTTGCTGCTTTATTAAATAACAGAAGTTGTTTAAAATATTGTGACTTGTCATCAGTTTGAGCCAGCTGTACTGTTTATTTTTTGTAACTGTCGTGGATTCAGAGGCTGCAAAAATGATGCAATTACCAAGTTTTTGGGGTTTAATGAAAAAGTAAATGTAACTAGTAGTGTAACTAATTACTGTTGACTGGGAGTAATAAGTAATGTAATAATATGCTTTTTGCTTTGTTGTTTTGGTTCCAACCTAACAGTGTTTTTTTTTTTCTCGTGTTTTTAGTGAGTTTGCTCCAACCAAACTGTATTTGTAGTGGTGTTTTAGTGATTTGGCTTCAACCTAGCAGTGTTATAAGTGATGGTTAATGTTTTGGCTCCAACCTTTATATGACTTGAATACTTACATTAGTATAGATTAATGCTTGGTTTTAACTGATAACCTGCAGTAATAATTTAATATATCAAATGCTAACATGATTTGCTTTGCACACATTACCAGGGAATTTCACTCATCTCATTCCAGAGATTTTGTACAGATAACCTTCAGGCATTAGCCACTTAGTTAATGAACCATTTTAATTATCTCAGGTCATCTCATCTGATTCCTCTCACTTGTAGAATTTATATGCACCTCTATTGTCCCTGCTAGTAATTAACATTACATTTAAGATATTAGCTTAAGAATAATGTGGAGTAATTAAACAGGCTTATTTGATAAATGCTCGTATTACACTTAGCCATTTTGCTCAGTTTTCAATGTCCTCTGCATGAATAGTCTACAGTACATCTATTTGTGCTTGGCATATATGCCTCTTGTACTGGCATAGCTTTGAATGAATGTCATTAATTAGCGTGCTTTAACATTAGTCTGACTATCCCTTTGTATTCCAAACACAAAAACTGGCAGCACTCAAGAATTCTTTTAAAAATGCTCCACTTAATACATGCTTTCATTGGACATTTAGCTTATTGCAGCATCATTTCTGAAATGGCATTCCTGACAGAAGGAATATTTTGGTGAGGTTCCTCAACCTACAACAGTTACAGTTCCTGTTCAATGCTGTTGCATGCTGTAAAATGATGCTAATTTATGCAAATATCACCTGCCAGATATAAACGCAAACTTCGGTAAAACTTTAGTATAGGGACCAATTCTCACTATTTACTAGTTGCTTATTAGCATGCCTATTAATAACATATTTGCTGTTTATTAGTACTTATAAAGCACATATTTTGCATGACATCTTAATCCTATTAAAATACCTAAACTTAACAACTACCTTACTAACTATTAATAAGCAGAAAATTAGTAGTTTATTGAGGCAAAAGTCGTAGTTAATGGTTTGTTATAGTGCAAATTGGACCTTCAAATAAAGTGTGACCCAAGCTTCCAATTATAGCTGAACATACTGTAGGTTATGATGTTTATCTGTCTGATTGTGTGCCTCGGTGCAATGAATATAAACAGACTGTGTAAATTACTTAAACTGCCATTCTGGTGAAGGTTCTTCACATTTGTTACACGTCATTGTGTAATAAGGTACAAAAGGCCTAAAAGACCACTTTTAGAAACTCTTTTGATTCGATATTGATGGTGAAACATAATTTGCGCAAAAGAACATGGTAAAATACATTTAGGATTAAAAGCTAGAGGGATGTTTTACCCCAATTGTGAACAAAGCCATTTTTTTTCTTTCAACCTAATCATGATTTTGGTGGTGTTTTAGTCGTTTGGCTTCAACCTTACAGTCTGTTAGTGGTGTTTTGGCACCAAACTAATAGTGCTTTTAGTGTCCGTTTAATGTTTTGGCTCAGATCTACATGTGTTTTAGCTTCAACCTAACACTCTTTTTTAGTGTTTTGGATAGTGTTCAACAATGTTTTTGGAATAGTCTGAGTGCTTCTCACAAACCTACCAGTGTTTTTATTGTGGTGTTTTAGTGTTTTGGCTTAGTGTTTTCAGTATTGTTGGTGGCGTTTTAATGGTTTGGCTCCAAAATAAGAGTGTTTTTGGTGGTGTTTCAGTGGCAGCTACACTTTATTTTAAGGACCAATTCTCAATATTAACTAGTTGGTTATTAGCATGCATATTACTAGCATATTGGCTGTTTATTAGTACTTATAAAGCACATATTAATGCCTTATTCTACATGACCATATTTTACATCCCTTAATCCTACCCCATACCTAAACTTAACAACTTATTAACAATCTTATTAACTATTAATAAGCAGCAAATTAGGAGTTTGTTCAGGAAAACTCTTAGTTAATAGTGAATATGTGTTCCCTATTCTAAAAAGTTACTGTGACAGTTTGGCATTTTGGTTCAAGCCTATCAGTGTTTTTGTAGTGTTTTGGTTTTAACCTAACAGTCTTTTTTGTGGTGTTTTAATGTTTTGTCTCCAAACTAAAAGTGTTTTTCTTCAATCTAACTGCTATTTTTCAGTTGGAGCTTCTAGACCCCAAGGGCTTTTACAGAAAATGAAAAACTGTTGATTGAATGACTGTCAATAAAACTGAAATCAAGTAAATTTAGATCTCAAATGAGATCTTTTGCCATTATTTGCAATAAAATCCTTGATCAGGTTTTTATGATAAAATGGTGGTGGTTTTAGTCACTATTTGGAGCTTTAAAAAATAATATTAAAGGGGCCTTTTACTTTTACTCTGCCTTTAGTAGTTTTGTAAAAATAAAATAAAATAAATAAATAATAAAATAATAATAATAATAAAAAAAACTGATTCACACTTGTATGCTTGACAAAACATTCTTAACCTGGTCACAAATGATCCCTCTCTGATAAATAACTGCAGAAGTGTTTCAGGTTGTAGGCCTATGTGAGATATAGCATGAACAGTGTGAGGAACTAGATATTACAATAAATCAGTAATCCCTTCTGAATCTGTGTGCCCCTGTTGATCAAAATATCACTTTAACATCATTCAGTCTAGTAGAAATTTGGCTGTATGTGAGCAGCAAATCTTCTAGCTTGTCTGTTCACAGCTGCCACATGACCCGTCAAGCACATCCAGAATGCTGCTGTGTTGTATTCAGCCTCCGTAAATTTACATCACGCTTTTGCTCACATCTCTGCACTGCCCTCCCGAAGCTGCCACAATCAAATCTGTTGGTGGGGACATTCAGTTTCTAGCGATGTCTGGTCAAGCTCCTCTATCTCTCCTCTGTTGCATTCTGTACACTTCTGTAACACACAGTAATTTTTAACACATCTTTTCAGGATGACATTGTCATGTTATGAGCAAACATCAGCTGGGGGGTACTTCTTCATACATTCATAGATAGCTACATTATTACCTGAAGCTCCTTAATGGCTAATGTCAAAATCGTTAGCTTTAATGTTAAATATTAGCAGGTCTGCACTTTAACCACTGTTTTTGGTTAGGTTAGGCTCTGATGGCTTGGCACATCAGAGTATTTTTATATATTTATACTATTTATTTTTTTATTGCAAAATAAAATGCTACTAAAAAAAAAAAACTCCAGTACACTTCTGTACACTTCAGAAAAAACATGGCTTATCATATGTCTACTTAAAATTTATTTTGAGAGAAATATTATTTTTCCCTATTTTTAATCAAAATAGGATAGATTGGCCATTATTGAGTATTATAACCACATTTATTGTCTGTTTCATTCATACTGGACCCCAGACGGCGCCCTCGCGCAGACACTCCACATATGCACCACAGAAGTAGTAGAAATGATGATGCTCTAGGAAATCCCTAATATGGGCAAAGACATCCAGCTATCTCTGTGCCTAAATAAAAAGAATGTAGAAATGCTTAAACTGATCAAACATAAAGACAATAAACATTCAACTGCAACAATGTATGGTTTATCTGGGTTCTTCAAGCCATCTCGGTATTTTCATAATAATTATGTATATAATCCATTGCTAATTCGACATACCCTTTTACAGTATAGAATATATTTATATTTGTATATTTACGGCCTCATTCTGTAATAAGAAGTCACATTGGATAACAAAGGAAGTTATTTCAAACACTCGACTGATGTTGTGGAGTAAAAACATGTTAAAATGTTCTCTTTTGTTGGACAGCAGGTTTAGAAACACTTCTCATAGCAAGTCATCACATGGGAAGATGTTTGGCGTGTTTTGATTTTTCAAATGCACGTTATAAGCGGGGAAGTGTTTGCTCATCTCAGCACGTAGACTCATAAACACACAAACAGTGCAAGTCTAAAATGCACGGAAATTATTTAAACGCAAAACTGAAAAAAACAAAAACAAAACATGGACCTGACTGAAGAAATCATTCAGACGTTTGGAGTGGAAGGAGGATCGAGCGGTATTTAGTGTTGTTGTCGATTCGCAGTCTCTTTTAACGATAGGCCGTACACATTTGTCAATCGTCCCGCTTGCTATTTGGGGAATGAACCCAGCCCTCTGATTGGTTGAACTCTTCTTCTTTTGATGTTGCTTGATTTGAGTAGCACGCGTGGACAGATGCGTCACCAGGTTTTTGTATAGTTTGGAGTGACAAATCGTACCATCGTATTCTGAGGTCAAAATGCGTATCCACTATGCAAAATGTGTACAGGTTGGCAGGTCTGGAAAGATTAAGGTGTCATCAGTGAATGAGTTGTCCAGTTGATATGAGCTACTGTAAAATCTGTGGATGCTCTTTTTTTATCTCGAAGGTTATCATTATACACAATAAGAAAACAGCTCTATACTTAATACAAAAAAATCACAAAACTCTAACTGCAACTGTATTTCAGGCCTATTGAAATTAGACCATTGAAAGGACACATACTATAAATAAGTGAGCTCTCTGTGAGTTCTTTTAGGCCTATAAACCTTTGCAGAAAAGAGAATGGAGACAGAGCCTATGGGCATGTGCCAGACTGGCCGCCTTTATACCGTCCTTGCTCACTGTGGGGGTGAAATCAACCGTTTAACCACAATGGAGGGATCTACCACTACACAAATGAGAGCGTTTAAGCCTTGCACTACATCAGTGGAGCACCAAAATGAGAAAATAATGAGCATCCATCAATCCAATGCAGTGTTGCTTCAGGGAGACGCTGAGGGCAGTTTTTAATCCTCTGAACGTGTGGCTTGAAAAACTCCCACAGCGGTATAAACTACAGTTTTTTATCTCACACTTTCCAGAGCCAAGATATGGAGAAACTGAAGACCTCAGGAGAGTCTGTGGAGAAAAGAGAGGAAATCAAGTATGTTCAAGATGAAAGTTTCTGAGAACTCCATTGTATTTGTACTGATTTTTTCCCCTTTGTCTTCTAAGTCCTAGAAACACCAAATTTGGCAGGATGGTCCCAAATCCACCCCACCATACACACACACACACACACACACACACACACACACATACTTGTATAGTGCTATAATAAGTACTTCTATAGTTTTATTCATATCTCTGCATCCATAAATTCATATTTTCCCTGATTTTCAAGTGGAATAAAAATGATATTTACGATATAATTGCATTGCAATTATTCCACCATTTTGAGATTTCTGAAATAAATGGGAACAAGATGCTGCATCAGGAGTGACACAATAGGGAACACCATAGCATCACTGTTGATACACTTGAGTGAACCAACGAAATAGAACCTATTTTAGATTGTTTGTCCAATTAACACAAGATTTTGCATGCATCATCTAGAGGCCTTATGTATACAAACAAAATCCAAAAGTGAAAGCGAAAATCCTATTGGGTTTTGTCGAGGGAACCAGGGTGATGCTAACCGGGTTCTGAGCTTCCGGGCTGGCCTGCAAAAATACATCATCCTTGCAGCACTCTAGGTTTAGTACAGGAAACAGAAATGATTTGTTCTCCTCCAAAATCCCTGCCGCATCAGCATGCATGAGTTCAATGACTGTTCCACAGTGTGCATGCTTTTTATAAGCATTGTCAGCCACTTAGATTTTACAGTGGGTGATTTGGTTTATACTGTGAGTCAGCAGTGTCTGTGGCCTTACACAGAGAAATAACCCGCAAGTCTTGTTAAGGTAATGATACACCTCTAATGCACTTTTGTTTATATCTGCAACAGAAAATTTGGTTGTTAATGAGAGCAGAGCATCTTGATCCCTAGGGTGGATATAAAAATAGTCAAGACCTCTTGCATTCTTATTCTGCAAAGTGTGTCACACTAATTACCAAGACAGGACTGACTACAAGAAAAAAAAAAAAAAAAAAAAGTAAAACTACCCTATTAGATAGAAATAAAAAGTTAAATAAAGTGAAGCCTAAGTGAGAACAAGAAGAAAACAACAACAACAACATTGCTCTTTTCCTTTTCCTATGTAATGTATTTAAATATGCAGAGATAACTGAAAGTCATTCGTAGGTTGAACATTGTGATTTTGTGGTGCTATCAAAACTTTGCTCTTTTTGGCAGAGACAGCAACACTGGCTCAACCATTTTTGTGTTTGGGACAGGACTATCTGTTTGTCTGACCAATGTCAGACAGGTGAGGGCTTAGGAAACCTGTTTGAATAAAAACCAACCGTTTGTAAAACAGCTATATGCCTTTTAAGTACAGCTTAGACTTAATTAAATTATTTTAAATTTAAACACTTTTAAATGACCCAAATTGCATGAGTGTTTTGGGATAATCAGCACCACTGTTCATTTACAGCTATGAGTTTCCCCTCAATTCTAATGCAAGCTGGAAATTGCCTCAGTTTACTGGAATTGTTTAATGTGTTCAAAGTTTTATGGGCAGAACGTTGAAAGTGACACTCACATTACTGAAGCTTTTTACTCCTTATTTACTGTCGAGTAACCATGGCTCTCTGTACTTGCACAGAATGTGGCATCTGGGTTATTTATGAGTGTTTTGTAAGGTGTATGTTTATATTCAGCTGTGAGTTGTGCAGTTGTCTTTATCTCAATGTTTTTGGTGTTTTTAGGCACAGTTCACCCAAAAATGGTAATTCTGTCATATGCTCTCGTCATTCCAAACTTTTTTTCTGTGGAACACAAAGACGATATTTTTTAAGAATGTTTTGGTGACCATTGACTTACGCTGTATTCAGATATTTCTCAAAGTAACCACCACTCTTTTCTGAAGTGCTCAGCATCAAGCTGGACTATACGTACAGTGGTATGTATTTACAGTACTTCAAGGTTTTATGAACATTACCTGATAATCAACAAGACATGTAACTTTAGGTTTTCAAAGTGCTGTATGTAATTTTTCTGACTGTAAAAAAAGTATACAAATACCATTGCATGTTTGAAGATATTTAGAAAACATACTAAATTCACATACTTGTTTCTTTGGAAAACAGTGGCACAGACAGTTCAGTCTACTGAAATGTGCGTTCCGTGTCAGAATGTCTGTTTTGTTTTAGTTTGTGTGATTCCACCCACTGCCAATTTATGCAATAGTATCTCAACACCCTGGGTTGCCAGGTGGCAGAAAACACAGCATATTACAGCCATGGAAGCCAGCAAACCAATTGGTTTAGAGATTGCATATTCTACCCAATATATAAAGCCTCGGCAACCATCTTAAAAGCTCTATGACCAGTTGAATATTAAAACATGGAAAAATCAATTAATCAACTTGCAGTGTAAGGCAGACTGGACACTCACGCAGGTTGCCAGATTGAGGGGGCCGGAGAAACAATGCTCTCCAATATTTTAAATTTGGACTGCAGTACTCATTTCAACGGTTAGCTGTCAATATTACACACTGCACCTTTGAATGTTTTTGATGCCAAAGATGACAGTTTTTTGGTAAACTATTCCTTTAACCATCTGTTACTGTTTTGACACCAAAGGATCTGTTGATCATTGTATGATGACGGATCCCACCAGTGCTGTTCCACGTGAGAGTTTAAGGAAACTGTACTGTAGATTTATGGAAAACATTCACTGAAGCCTATACACATCCTGTTTTTCAACTTGGACACATTTATAGGCCTTTGGCTGGTCAGTGTTTCAAACCCTGTGCCTTCTCAACCCCCATTTGGAGGACTGTTCAGTTTTCAGTTGTTGCGTGTGTGCAAATGGGAGATCGATCCCTTCCTCATGACGATGAAAAACTTCTGTTGTCTGTTCTTTGTCGTTCATTCAAATCTCCTTCTGTACTGTGAGTCTGTCTTAAATCTTTCAAGAGATGACTTTCAGTCACGTCTGAGTGGAAAGGACACATTTTGGGCAATGTTTTCCAATTGTCCTGCAGATTATCCTTGTCTGGGCACATCTGGTGAACATTCAGCCATGCTGGCACTGCCATTTAGCAAAACGGCAAGCGCTTCTCAATCACTCGATAATGCTAGCATGCCGATAGTCCAAATAAAACATATTAGTCAGCCAGTGCCAGACTCAGTGGAGGGGAAATGTGAGCTCAGTGCACAATCAATGCCATTAAAAGGAGAGTTCTCAACTGTTACAGGAAACATGGAAAAAATGAAAATGATACAAAAAAGTAAATCAACAATGTTTTCTTAACTCTATTATATATCACATTTCATACAGAGCTTGGTGAATTATTATGGAAGACTGTTTCTGCCACTGAATAATAATACAACAAAGTAAAAACAACTTTTTATCTTACAATTCTGACAATTCTGAAAAGTCAGAATTGTGACTTTTTGTATCTCGCAATTCTAACTTTTTTCTCGCAATTGCGAGTTTATATTCTGACTTTATTTCTCAGAATTGTGAGTTTATATCACACAATTCTGACTTTATAACACGACTTTATAACAAGGCCTTATAAAAACAGTTAGAATTGCGAGAAATAAAGTCAGAACTGTGAGACAACAAGTCGCAATACCTTTTTTATTTAGCTTCCATAGATTATCCATTACATTACTTATATTTAAAAAAATGTGTTAAAATATGACACAGCAAACATTTGCGGTATATATTAAATAATTTTAATGAATGTCATGTGATGCTCAATACAGTAAAAAATGATCACATAATTTAATCAATAAATATAATTAAACTAATTAAAATGGTAATATAATTTCACATACAAACTGATTTATGTTTTTATATATTCAGTATACTCTCTCAAAATGTATTTTTTTACATTGATTTATATTAATTTTAATCAATATTTTTGTCCATGTTTAGTAGTATATTTCTATAATTTTATTAATAATATATTTATGTTACTTATATCCTTATTTCATAATTTGTGGACACTGACATCCTGGAAAGGGTCATTAATGTAGTGATTTCTTTATAAACAAAAACATTAAATTAATATCAATGCTTCGAACATTATAAATATGATGACGAATACTTTGGTACAAACAAACAAATTAATAAATAAATAAAATTCATGTCAGGCTTTAAAGGGTTAAGATCAGAGTTAATTGTAGTGCTGGTGTTCAAGGGCAGCTTTATACCCAACAAAAGCCTTTCTTCTGGCACAGACACCCACAGACACACATCTGGTTTGCTGTCACTGTGTGCCAGCACATGCACTTTGTGGATCTGTATTACAATTTTAACTTCAGGACACATGCTCCCCTGAATGATGCACTGTTCCATAAATAAGTAGTCTTCTTGTATGAAAACTCAAAAAATAAATGCAGTATCCCTAGGGATAATTTAACAATTATTAAGTAATTAATGACATCAATAATTGTTATATCTTCCTTTAGCCCAACTACACCTGTAATACATCCTTGCAATTGTAAGTTCAGGAAAATGATCTTTTCCATCATAATTGCATTTCAAATATATCTCAGACTGTGTATGCTGGGTCAGTAATTATGCAGTATAATAAGCTTCCCTGATGTATGTGTTGTACACAGACACACGCTAAATGCTACTTCACAGCCACAGGATAAGTCAAATTAAATCTGCTGAAAGAACTCGCAGTATTCATTTGTTTATTACGAAATGCATGAACTCTATTCCTGTACTATTCATATACTACACGCAAGCTGAAACAGCTTTATAAAATCTCCAAGCCATTTCCTGAGAACATCAAAATGAGTAAACTCATCATGGATGATGTAATTGCTCATGATAAAACCTAAAACTATAAATGCATATACATATTTAAATAAATACATATACATAAAAAAAAAAAATATATATATATACAAATTAAATATATTGCATATAATGAAAATTAGGTAACACTTTATTTTAAGGTGTCCTTGTTACACATTACATGTACTTACTATTATAATAAAAATTAAGTATGCATAATTACATGCAAGTAAGCCAAACCCTAATCCTAACCCTAACCATATAGTAAGTACATGTAGTTAATTAATATTACTCAGTACTTAAACGTATAATTACACTGTAACAAGGAGACCTTAAAATAACCTAAAATTATCACATTGAATTTGTCATATATCATTTTAATTTTATGGTACATTATGCTCACTACAATAATAAAAAAACAATTGAATGTATTATTAATTACTATTGAAGTCACCATCTTTGATTTACAAAGATAGATAGAGAGAGAGAGTTCAGACAAACAATATGAGTAAGTAAATAAATAAATACACATACATATCACGTCTATCTATCATTGACACTATTTGGTCAACAAACAGGAACGTCACTTCCTGTTTGTTGCTGCCGTGTGTTTTGAGTTTGAGCTCCGTCAAGTTAATTCTTTGTCGTCTAATTTTTTATCTTAAAATCAATTTTATACACCATCATTTTCGTTTCTATAACGTGTGAATATATCCCTATCTATCTATCTATCTATCTATAGAGAGAGAGAGTGGAAAAATGAATGAATGAATGAATGGATGGATGAACCTTTAATGCATGAAAGTTGCTTTTGATTTGGTTTTTACCAAATGCAAAAAAAAAAAAAAAATGAAAGATGAATGTTGAAATGAAATATGTTTCAATCTCTTTTGGACAGTAATATTGCGAAGGTGTTTGAATTTGTTCTTACCAATAAAAATCTAAGTATAAAAAATATATTAACTTTAGTCTCTGTCACTATGGTTACATTCATTTTTGACAGGCATCGTGAGGACAGAAAAGCAGCATGATTATTTTGTTCATACAGTATTTATGCCGCTCCAGTAAGCTGCTGTATGAACACAACAATTCAAGAGCTGCCAAATCGAGAAGGTCGTCATTCCCAAACACTGACTGTGAGTTTACCCACAATCCTTCTGTTGTGTTCACAGTGGACTTGAGCAGTCATTACCTCATCCATGGAATTACTCTGCTTTGAATATTTGCCCTAGAGACATGTGCCACAGTGAGTTTGTTAAATGCACATGCTTTTTCTTTTCTTTTCCTTTTTCTACACAGTTCATTATGACTAAAGAAGAATTTCCCAGGGGGAGTCATTCACTATGGCATTAACCATTAAATCACACACTTGTGAATCAGTGACAACTTACAATTTGAAGTCTTGTCCCAAGCAGTACCCCAGCTTTCAAATGAATTACTGTGATTCAATATTTATCTAAAAATGACAATTACAGCTATGACGTATGGCCATGGTATGTTTAATGGTGTAGGAGAACAGAAATATATATGCTGTAGACTGTGGCTGTTCTGTGCGGTTACACTGATTAATATGGCTGTTATTCTGGCCCTGGTGGGCTTCGGGCAGAGCTGTAAATCCGAAGCCTAATATATTGGTCACTTTGCAGTGCAGGTAATAACATTTGCTGTATAAAACTGTAAATGTAAGTTTACAGCAGGAGACAAATAGAGAGCTTTAACTTTAAAATGCCTCATTGGTGGTAATTTATGAGTTTTCTGTTAAAGGATGAGATCCCCTTTGTGATATAATGATCACAGTGTTATTGCAAACACATTCAGACAGTTTTGTCGTCAGGGCATAATAGCCAACACAAAGGCCTCGTCTTATATAATATGCATAATAAGGTGCTCTAAAGGTGCAATTTTCACATGCTTCACTGTAGGTACATGAAAATAGCTGTGTTTGCATAAAAATATAACACGCATTGCTTATATTTTGTTTGGTCGTGAAAAGAGTGTTCTAACAGGCCAAATTAGTATTCTAAAAGGAAACATGGCTTGTAAAAAAATTATAAATGTATACTGTGTATTTGTAAGATGCATATTGTTGTATAGGGTTTACTCTAGACTTTTTTTCCTCACAGTTCCGCAATTTTTCTTCAGAACGGCGAGATTGTGAGTTATAAACACAGAATTGTAAGATAAATCTGCCATTCTGAGAAGAAAAGTCATATTTGTAGAACATAAAGTCAGAATTGTGAGTTAAAAAGTTGCAGTTACCTTTGCAACGCAATTACCTTTTTATTTTCTATTCTGTTGTGTCTGCAAGACACTGAACTCAGGATTCTGAGAAATAAAAGTGAGAATTGCAAGCTATAAACTCAGAATTGCAAGAAAAAAGTCGGAATTCCAAGATTATTTCTCAATTCTAAGAATGAAAATGAAAAACAATGATTCTGATTATTATGATTAATTAATGTGACATTGGACATTGATGTCTTTAATCATATTGATGTTGCTGATTTATACATTCATTAAAAGTAAAAAGCCATGAGAGAGTGTGTGTTATAGTGATTTTAACACAGTTAAAGCGATAGTTCATGCAAAAATTCTGTCATCATTTACTCTCCAAACCTGACTATGACTTTGTTTCTTCTGCGGAACACACACAGCCTGAGAACTGCACGCAATATTGTGTGCTTACATATAGCATTTCATATGAATTGGTTAAAAGACAAGACACATATTTTTAAGTGCAGTCCAAGAGAAGGTTATTTGATAGCAGAAGATCATAACTTGCAATGATTACAGCAGATTTTTTTTTCAACTTCATAAAACTGCAATTACAGTAAAGCTTGGTTTTCTCTGGAGGACTTTCACCTGACTTTATTACATATTTTGTCTAAATGAGGCTGTTTCTGACAGCAGCTAGTGCTGAAATTATGCAGGTGTGTTAATGAGCTGTTTACTTTTGCAGTGAACAAAGAAAAACACATGCTACTTGGCTTAGGCATTATGACACCTAATAAGCTAAAGTTATGTTGATTTCAATAAACTAAAATCATTTTGCATTTATTTTCACAGTGTATGTGCTTTTATGAGAGGACATGGAGGTCAGTGGTGGAATCTGACGTCATCTAAGACAACAGAGGTGTTGCCAACTCAGACTTCATAATGTGTAATGTCTACATTTTAGTCATGCTCAAATATATATGATCCTTAAGTATATATGATTTCCACCAAATGTTGACCTGGTCAAGAACCACAGAAAGGCACGGCACATAAACTTGAAAGTTAAAAGTAGCTTGTAATTGAACAGTGAAGCCCAGCTGTTCTGGAGAAACTGGAGCCAAACCCAAAACCCTAGAAAAATATATAAAATATCCATATATATGAGTAAAGTACAGCCTGTCCTCTATAGTGGCAGCGGGCTACACTTTAAAGCTAAACTGAAAGATACAAGATGCCACAGGGACTCTACATTTTCCCAAAGTAAAGCCTAATCTATGCTGTGTGGAGCAGGCAGTTTATCAAGACTACAAAAAAAAAAAAAAAAAAAAAAAAAGAGAGAGAGAGAGTCCTTAGGTCCAATTATATTTTTTAACCACATGTAAAATGTTCCCCCTGATTTACAGATATCACTCAAATATCACTAAAAATGTGTCCTAAGCAACCACACAATAAAAAAAAAAAACTCTGAAGAATCGTGCATGGTGTGGCCATATGGCAACATGGTCTTTGTGTTCATTTCCTTGCCACTGTCTCTTTAAGAGAACATTCTCGTTTTTTTTGTTGGAAAGAGAAGACCGAGGTTTTCAACGTTTAGCAGAAATTATCAAAATAGCTAAAATTACTATAGCATTTAAAGTATTTAGTCCCATTTCTGCCAGACAAGAATAAAAGCCATGCTTTATGTCAAAATGAGATAAAATGTTAAAATTATTACATACCAAGACAGAATTATAAGATAAAAAGACACAATTATGATATAAAAGGTGAAATTATGAGATGCTAAGTTATGATTTTGACAAAAAATCATAATGATGTCATAAAATGTAATGATTTAATTATGAACATAAAACATAATAATTTTGATTTTTTTATGTTGTAATTATGATTTACCAAAGCATGATTCGTTTCATTCATGTATGTAGGCCTATTCATTCATTCATTCATTCATTCATTCATTTAGTTAGTTTGTTAGTGGAAAATTCACCAACAAATTCTGCAATAATTTACTCATCCTCGTGTTTTTTCCAACATGTATAACTTTCTTTTTGTGGAACACAGAAGATATTTTTAAAAATATAAAAAGGCAATGGGGTCCCATGTTGCACAATAAAACCTAATTGGTCAAAATTCCCACTTCAAATTACATCACATTTTACATTACAATTATTTTCCATACACAAGCTCCATCATCCTTTTTTTTTCGTGTAGCAAATATATATCACTTAAAAACCATAACTCAAACTTACTATTTTTTTTTCATTATTGGTTTTTATTATCTATACTCTATTTTCAGCAGTCGCCAATGGTGGAGGCTGGTTCTACATTCACATTACACTGTTTGTGCACTTAACCCGACTCTCCTTTGAGCTAATGCTTGATTTATGTAATGAAAAATATCAGCATAAAATATATCTTCATCCACATAAATCAGCTTATTAAACACATTTTCTAATCAGCACAACTGTTTATTTGAGAGATTTTCATTGGTTTTTGGCATTTGAAACATGAGCGATCTTTTGATTGGTTTGTCTGTCAACAGTTGTGCTCCTCTCCCTTCTCTTCCCCTCACTCTGCTCAATCTCATCAAAACCAAACACACTGAAGTGTTGCTTCTTGAAAAGCAGAAATGATGTTTGACAGCTGTCACATGTCTGTGAGTGATCTGATATACAGCGGGAAGAGAAAACCTGATGACACGAATGACTGCAGTTCATTTAACTCTTACCGATGTGATGAAAGGTGTTCACAGCAAACATGACATTAGTTTTTCATCAAACGTCAGAAGACAGTCAATAAAAGTCATGTCAGTAGGAGTCCCACAGACAATTTGGCCTCTCTGGACTGCTATACTTTGTTTTCCATTCTTGTTTCCATGCATTCACAATAAACAGCCACTAAAATTCAAATTTTGAAAAAAAAAATAATAATAATTGCAGTCATGCAATAGCTTTGTGAAGTACAGAAAGAGTCTTTTCAATGAATCTGAATATCTGGTTCACAAAATAATTCTTAATCACTCATTCATAAATTGGATTAATCCATTTCTCAGGTTTATTGAAATATATATAATAAATATAATTTGGACCCTTTCTACAACATGGCAGAAATACAATTCAGTATTTTCTAAATGTTTAAACAAACAGTTGTTAAAGGGATAGTTCACCCCAAAATGAAAATTTTGTCATTAATTACTCATCCTCATGTCGCTCCAAACCCGTAAGATCTTTGTTCATCTTCGGAACACAAATTAAGATATTTTTTGATGAAATCCGAGAGCTTTCTGACTCTGCATAGACAGCAATGCAACTGAAATGTTCAAGGCCCAGAAAGTTAGTAAGGACATCGTTAAAACAGTCCATGTGACATCAGTGGTTCAACCATAATTTTATGAAGCTACAAAAATACTTTTTGTGCGCAAAGAAAACAAAATAACTTATTCAATAGTTTCTTCCGTGTCAGTCTTCGACGCGCGTTCTTTTTCCTTTTAAATAGGAGTTTCCGCTCCTATTTTGTGAGCTATGTGTCTGAAGTGCAGCATTTAGTATGCCTGGTCATGAGTTTGTTCAGGTCAAGCATATGGCCAAATGTCACAGGAAATTGATAGTGCTGATCATGGATTGCCAAATATAACCTGAAAGAAACTTAAGATGTTTTCACCTTCTCTAAAGGATTTGAGCTTTGGATTTTGAGTCCCAATTCTGTATAATTGGTTGTGAAGTTGGGGCAGCTTTTAACATCTGATTTAAGTTAAGAAAGCCATTGTCATACCCATCTAATGGATTCCTTTCTTCAGAAAACCATCTCTCAGTGAACAACTGAGGCCACATATCTGCCCACAGAAAGACCTCCTGTCCTTCTTGTGGAGTAGCCTCCTTTATTTGAGACTTTCTTTTCAGTCCTCATTCTGAAATACTGCCATATTTGCTAAGAACCTATTCTGGGGGGAGTGTAACTGATACAGAACTAAAGCCAGTTAATGATGCACATGGGACATTGGGTCGAGACATAGACCTTAGAAAGACTTCTAGAAGTCTTCAGAAGTCTCTGGTATTGAAGGTCTGATTGATGACGTATAAACGGTTGCAATCTAATTACATTAAATTATTTACTGCTTACAACAAGACTTGCGAGCATAATGTAAGTGGTAGGACAAAGCATGATGAGCAGAGCGAAATAAAGGTTTTTAAAGACTTCAATCCAAGCCAAAAAAATGCCAAATGAATCAAAGTGAGATGCAATTATTACATAGACAACAATTTGGAGATTTCAAGATAAGTTTTATTTATCATTTCAGTTTAATGTATCACCTCTCAATGTCTTGTTTGGCGCAAAGGCATTTCAACGTATTGACATCAAACCTAATTGTCTGTGTTCTGTGGAAAAAATTGACATTTGGCCTAAATGACTGAAACTGTTAGTTGTTGTTTGGACTCTGACTTCGTGAAATGTACATTTACACCAACAACATTGAGGTGTTGACCTTGTTGTAAGCACCTGTTCGTTTGTTATTTTGTTTCAACTTGCCCCAGGCTTTATATTTTGATTAATTGTTAATGTGGTTGTGTGTCTGTTCACATCAGCAAGCATTGATACATTGCAAGGTCAGAAAGACATCAAGCCCCCATAGCATAATGTCAATAAACAGAGGAATCCTTAATGTTCTTCAGAATGAAGCATAAAGAGTAACTCTTTATGCTTTATTCTTTTTCACTAAAAGCCCCCATGATTTCGGCTGTGGTAATTAGTTTCATTAAGTAATTAGGCCTATGTACAATGCACAGACATCTGTGTGCTATAGCAGCCTATACTCATTCTCATTCATACTAATTTGCAGTTTATTTGGTAGCTTGTGGTATAAAGCTGTGCTATTTCTGGTGAAGACAATGTAAGTAAAATTTTAATGATGGTAAAACATAAATACCTGGAACTGATTTAGTAGGTTGAAGTGTACAAAGCAAAAGTATACTTCATTTTCCACATTCTGCTCCATCTAGCATGCAGTTGAGCAAGCAAGCCTCTCCATTGACCGTGAGTCCAGACAGACATATTTGATATGTACGCACCCAACATTGTTTTTGAGAGCACAACCCCTTGCACATGTGCTCAAGTCAGTGAGGAAGTGTGCGCAGACATCAGCAGAATGTGTTTATGATAAAAAAAATTGCATCACTGTGAAATGTATTTCTTTTTTTTATAGTCACCACAATACATTTTCCCTGAATTCTTCACCATCCTTGATTGGACGAGCAGATAGTCCCTCCCACAACTCCCACTATTTGTTAAGACAATGTGTGGATTGGTTTACCCAGAGTATTGGAGAAATCATCTTGCAAATGGAATATTAGTTGTTTCTGCATATATAGTGCAAGGGAGGAGGTTTTTTTATAAGCCAAAACATGGACATATGTAAGCATTTAAGCACTTCCGTTTCCATCACCCTAATGTCAATAGGCTTTTTGATTAAATGCCTAAAATAAGGTTGTTGAACACAAGCAAGATATTTTTATGTCGACATAAAATACATGAATAATCTTCCTTGTGATTTCCACTTGTCTAAAAAAAGAGTTGCTAACAAGTGCTCAAATAGGATTGCAGAGGATATTAAATGCATATTAAATGCGTAAATCCATTAAATTAAATTAAATGCCTTAATCCAAAAGCCAAATTAAAATTGGTATTTTAAATCTAAATTTGTTATCTAAATTTGTGGAATTTGAAAATATTTAATGAATTGATGAGATGAAATGTCAATGAATGGAAACAGTAGAGGGTCCAAAGTCCTATAATTGAAGTACAGCTAATGTCAACCTGTCCTCTTTTATCATACCACCCTGTGGGAGGGCATATGTCACCACGTACCAGTTTTCCAGGAAGCACTGTTCCCTTTTGTCATTCTTGGAAACCAAGAACAAGTTTGAAAGGCTTATACCACCTGCAGGCTCA
Source organism: Sinocyclocheilus rhinocerous (assembly GCF_001515625.1). Lineage (NCBI taxonomy): Eukaryota > Metazoa > Chordata > Actinopteri > Cypriniformes > Cyprinidae > Sinocyclocheilus > Sinocyclocheilus rhinocerous. The sequence continues at coordinate 244,644 of NW_015632035.1, forward strand.
ATTAAATTACCTTAATCCAAAAGCCAAAAATCCAAAAGCCTACTGGATTTTTCTTGAGGAAACCATGGGTGATGCAAACTTTTGAGTTGGCCAAAAATACAAAAAAATTTAAATAAAATATAAAATAAAATATAAAAATAAGTCCTCATTACAGTATATATATATATA
>NW_015632035.1:245087-248225 GCF_001515625.1 Sinocyclocheilus rhinocerous
TATATATATACATATATAATTTTGTTGACTGAAAAACATACATACGACCTTAAAATTGGTATTTTAAATCTAAATTTGTTATCTAAATTTGTGGAATTTGAAAATATTTAATGAATTGATGAGATGAAATGTCAATGAATGGAAACAGTAGAGGGTCCAAAGTCCTATAATTGAAGTACAGCTAATGTCAACCTGTCCTCTTTTATCATACCACCCTGTGGGAGGGCATATGTCACCACGTACCAGTTTTCCAGGAAGCACTGTTCCCTTTTGTCATTCTTGGAAACCAAGAACAAGTTTGAAAGGCTTATACCACCTGCAGGCTCTCATTCACCATGTTCTGTCCCCAGTATACAGGGTCTTTGACAATGAATGACTTTGATTTACTTGCTCTGAATTAGAATGTTCTACTTGAGTTGACGAATCTCAGACATCTGAACAAACAAAATTTTCAGTCTGAGTAACAATGTGTAAACTGTTAAATTAGGGTGGTCTATTTACAATACATGAAAAAGGTGCTGGAATTGATATTTATGGTTGAGCAGTTTCAAGAATATTTTACCTGATCACTTCATGTATACTGTGATTTTTTTCTTCAGTTTCCTTTTCACTAAAAGCTACAAGTCACATCTTACTATGCCAGGCCACTCTAAAAGCACTTACTAGTGTTACAACATCCGTTTTAATGCACAAGATCCATCTCAATCATGACTCAAGAGGCTCATGATATCTTCTTGGTTTCCATAACCTATTTTAGTGTTTGCGTCTTTGCATCTTCCTGATCTCTAAGCTCTTGTTCCATCTCTTAAATGTCAGCAGGTTGAAAATGAAGCACCGAAGACTTCTAAAATCACCTTGTAAAAACTTGTGTCAGCTGTCCTCTCTCCTCTCAGATGTTGTGGAGTGACTACTTTAAGGAGCACCATCTGTATGACCTTCATTTGACTGGCTTTAGAGATGAAAAAATAAATCACTCCCTCTGAGAATAAAACAGTCATACAAAAGATCTCCAAAAAGTGGGAGAGGTGCCTAATGCTGCACTTTTCTACCATGTATGTATGTATTTGTTTGTGATAATAAAAGATTGGATTTTTTTTCTTCTTTGGGCACAGAAGCACTTTTTTGGCACTGCTGAAGTGTGCCATTTCTGCACCACTAATGGAATTCCCAATGAAATTCCAAAAATGGAATTCCCAATGGAATTCCACAAATGAACTTTCCAACAGAATTCCGAAAACAACTTTTTTCAAACAGGTTTCCTTTACATGCCTCCATCTTCCATTGGTTGGTCAAACAAATAACCCCGCCCCAAGCTCACTATTACACATTAACCAAAAAATTACACTTTTTTTTTTGTAAAACAGCAAAAAAATAATCAGGGGACAGGCCTGTTCTTTTTAGCAATTCAGAAAACTTGGCTCCTTACCTGTCAATCACTGTGCTAAGTTTGTTGACATTGGCTAACATGTCTTTAGAGGGCGGGTTTCAAGGATCAACATATTACAAAATGAAATATTTATTTCCATACACTTTATTGTATTTATGGACATAATGAAAATGGCAATTACCTCGTAGAGCACTTGTGAACTGAAATACTCAATTCATTAATGATAATAGCTAAAAAGTGTGGAAGAGTCAGCTCTGCAAAGAATATTTTATATCAAATTTTTTTTGTCATGGTCGTTTACACATTAATGAAGAAAAAAAAAATCAGTGTTATGAATTTGACATCCCACCATTTACCTATTAAAGCTGCACATTTCAGCTGACTTAAAACTTAAATTGTGACACAGTCTTGGATGATCAATAAATCCCAAAAGACTGTGATTTTAACCAATTTGTAGCTAAAAGATGTCAGTGTAAGCACAAAGCTTTCTTCTGATTCACAGATCACAGTGGTAGTCAGTATTCTACTTCAATCATCATAGTAATGGTTAATTGAAAATAAAATGTGACCTTTGATCCATTTTATGAAACGTGAATATGGCTGACAATGCAATAAATGCTGCAATAAAAAAAAAAAAGAAGAAGAAGAAAAAAGTCAAATCACAGCCCTACAATACAGTGAATATAGACCTAAAGATAGCTATTTAAAATGGGGTGGGCTGTTCCTTTTCTAAAAAGCTTGATTTTTTTTCTTTTCCATAATTATGGTTAGCATTTCTGTGTGCTCTGTCTATAATGTAAAATGTGCTTGTTAGCGTGTAGGTTTTTGTGTGCCCATGGCTGTGTGTTTCCTAACACCTTGTCATAACATTGGTTTTAGGTGATTATGACACTGGTAAAGATGTGAATGCGGTTGGTTAAGGAGTGTAATTTTTTCTGTTTAAACCTACGCCAGGAAAGACACCTTATGAATGGTACTTCAGGTGCCATTTAAAAGGCCTCACATTTGTTTTTAATTCCTTCCAAAACCTTTGAAACCTTAAACTGGCAGAACTACTGTTGGAAACACTGACATTTGAATCACCCTCTTTCCATAAACGTTTTGTTTTAAGAGTATAAAAACATGTTTGACAGTCGATCGTATTAAAGTTAGCAGTTGCTCAGATGGGTGTCATTGTTAAGTACATGGTGACTGCTGTGCAGGGCTCAAATGTGGCACTTTGAATCAATGCAGTTCAGCTTTATTTATCTGGCGCGTTTAACAATAGAAATAGCAGAAAGCAGTTTTACAGGTTGTCAGGCATTAAACTCCCAGTGTGTGAGCACATGGAAACTGTCGCAAAAACTGTAAAAAATAAAAAATGTGTTTAAAAGTTTTATTCTTAAAGAAATGGTTATTACATTTGGAAAATATTTTTAAAATCATGTGCCCTCACATGAGATAAAAGACTACAGACTGCTTGTCATTCTTCTTGTCTTTATGAATGGCTCATTGAGTCACTGATTCACCAGGTTTATTTAAATGTGGTTCCCTTTCATGGGAACTTCGAACTGCGTCCTCTAGGGGTCACTATGGGGAACGCCTCGTCGTGACCCGTGTCTGAAGCATACATTGAAAAAACACCAACTTGTTGGCCGGCGACAGCCATGACGTCACTACCGGTGCGACTATAGTATAAATAGGCGCCGGGAGCACACATCATTCTCTTCTTCATCTTCATTGACTGTTCTGTTTGAAGCGTGCATTTCCAA
>NW_015632035.1:248273-256495 GCF_001515625.1 Sinocyclocheilus rhinocerous
AGGTTTCTTGCCATGCTGCGGACGCAAGCTTCAGACGAAGAAGTGAATGATGTGTGCTCCCGGTGCCCATTTACACTATAGTCGCACCGGTAGTGACGTCATGGCTGTCGCCGGCCAACAAGTTGGTGTTTTTTCAATGTATGCTTCAGACACGGGTCATGACGAGGCATTCGCCATAGCGACCCCTAGAGGACGCAGTGTCTCGTTCCCTACTCAGGGAACCATGGTTACATAAGTAACCTGAGACGTTTTTCTTTACCTTTTGTACAGCCCTTTGGCCAACTAAGGTTGATTTTAAATGTGCTTTATAAATAAAACTGAACTGAATTGAGTTGAAAGAAATGGATCAACACCCGAAAAAGACAAATTGGGGTGGGGGAATGTAATTAAAAGTGACAAAGTTTTTTTTATTTTTCTTCCCTGGCTGTTGTGTTAGCTTTTTTTTTTTTTCTTAGTCATGCCAGGGAATATTGAACAAAGCTTGGGTCAGGTAAAGGCCATTGATTCAGTCAGTTGCTCATTTTAAATTCATTTTCTGTTTCATTTAGTTCACAAAGATAATTTGAGCATTTGGGTACAAAACACAGCAGTAAGCTACAAATGTGTGAGAAGTTCTAATTCACCTGTAACATTTGATATTTTGCATTGCCTTCAACTTTTAGAATGAGAACAAGTATTAACATTAATTAATCTTTCTGACCACATGTTCCTGAAACTTAAAGAGATTTCACCCACTAATGAAAAGTCTGTCATCATTTACTCACCCTCAAGTTGTTCCAAACCTTTTCAGTTTCTTTCTTCTGTTAAACACAAAAGAAGATATTTTGAAGAATGTTAGCAAACAAACAGTGTATGATAGCCAATGATTTCCATAGTATGGAGGGGTAGAGAAAAAAAACAAAACAAAACATGGTAGTTAATGGCTACCGTTAACTGTTCTGTTACCAACATTCTTCAAAATATCTTCTTTTGTGTTCAAGAGAAGAAAGAAATTAATACAGGTTTGGAACAACCTGAGGGTGAATAAATGACAATTTTCATTTTTGGGTGAACTATCCCTTTAAATAACTCATACTTGCACAAATGTTTAAAGTAGCCTATATTTAGGAATGAGTTAGTGGTTTGTTCAAACCTCTCTAATATGAGTAATGGTAATAGGGATGTTTGCAAGAACCAACAAAACCAACTTTGTTGTGATGGGAACAAGTGCTCAGTTCAGATTTAATAATGTTAAGTGCTGTCCTTATGTGGCCGACCTGCTACTTTAAACTCCTCTGGATCCCCTGCTGTTCATTTGAGCATGCACTGAACCTAATCATATGCACTTCTCATTTATCAAACTGACTCTTAAATGTCTTCAGTCTCCATAAACCTGAATATTCGCTCTCCTAGGGCCAATCTGCTAGTGTGGGAAGCAAAATTTCAGTAAGTGGGGAATAAGATTGTTTGCTTCTATTTTAGCATTTCTCTGTATGCAGGACATCATCTTTCACTAGGGAAAATCTAACTCATCTTTCTTTCTCTTGTCTATTAAGATCAAGGCAAAGTAGTGTATACATATACTGTATGTCCTACATAGCTGTTTTTTCTCTCTCATCAGATTGTAAATTTTCACCCTGACATGAAACAGTATCTCAACTATTATCATTAACTAAAGTTGTAAGAAAAATATGTTTGTTAACTAAATAATTTTGTAAAATTTAAACAAACCAAACTGTAATAATAAATGTGCCATAGAATATAAACACAGTGTAAGTATATTTATAGAGAAAACAATTTAGGGCCCCGTTAAGTATTTTATTTTTCCCTAAATACAAATTTATCATCAAAAATGTTGTCTAAAGAAATTAATTATTTAACAATGTAATTTTCATTTGTAATCAAATGAAAATATAGCAATGCATTCACAATAGAACATTGCATTTTTTTTTTGTCAAATAAGATGATGCACAACAGAACTGTACAAATTAAAACATGGAAGAAAAAATAACTCGATTGTGTGATATTCCTCAGAATTATTATTATTATTACTTTGAGAAATACATTTTAGTGTACACCAGTAATATATTTCTGTCATAATTTCTTTAAATTATTATTTTTTCTTTAAATTAAATTTTCTTTAATGTAAATTCAAATTTTATTTTGGCGGTTTGTTGTAAAAGTCTTTGAGTTTCAGTTTGTATTTGACAGCAGTTTTTCTCAAATGAAGCAGTGAAAAGCTGGTGAAGTGACTCTTCATTCACAGTGTGGGAAACGCACTTATTGATTATTAGCAACTTGCATTGACTGGCTGTTGTCACGTTTATTTCTACTATGTGATTAATCTGTATAAAGGAAAAGAAAGGAAATGAAAGGACGTGTGGCCAATTATGGTGTTCCATACTCAAAATTTATAAATACATTTACATTTACATTTAGTCATTTAGCAGACGCTTTTATCCAAAGTTACTTACAAATGAGGACAAATACAAATACATAACATATATATAACATTAACATACATATTTATTTGTATTACAACATTTATGACAATTTTGCAAATACCAGTTATTAAATTGTTAAAAATGCTCTGTTGTTTTGACTCTTGTTCAGCTATTTGTGCTCATCTGTACCTGTCTTAAACTGACTGCACAATGTACAGTTGTGACCCTGATTTAGCCCTGCAATATCTTTCCTCATAGGCTAAAACTGGCAGTCTTGGGCCGCTTAGTGTGACATGCTCACTGGTGTCTGATTAATTGCCTTTTTATTGAATATTAACCTTCGACAAAATTCTCAATGTCAGGAAATCCCTGCTTTGTGAGCTCTCCTACAACGGCCGTCTAATGAAGAACCAAAAGTAGCATGGCATGTGAGTTTGAGTGTGTGTGAGAGAGATGTTCAGTACAATACATTAAATATGACAAGCAATGAAAGTGAAGGACAGAAAAAAATGGCACTATACAATAGTGATGGATACACACTGTAGGGTTTAGCCTTGACAAACTTTCAGCGCCGCCACAACCAATATCTGTACTCTTGTATGCCACTACTCTGTGTGTGCTTCTAATCCTACGGTACACATAAACCAAATGTCATGCTGAGTGTGGTTCTTTCACTGACGGCCTAGAACGGCCAGCCAATCAGAGCACAGGATGATGTGAGCCTCCTGTGTTTATATGCTGAATGTCTGTGTAGGTTACTCTTTCCTCTCCAAATCCTTTCACGATCATAACACCTTCCAGAAAATCACTTATTTCTCTCAAAATGCAGCTAGTAAAGCTCACCAATAAATGTCTGTTTGTGTGGCTCTGGAGATTCATTTCTGAATTCATTTAGCGAAAGAGATAAAGACATAAAGAAGCCATGAAATGTCCAATCGCAATGGAGAATCATTTATGAAATGTGCCTGTACTAACATTATAGCATAGACACTGTATTGTACTAAAAAGAAAATAACACTGCAGAAGTAGTAAGCTTTAAATGTGTGAGATTGCTTTCATGTGAATATCTGTTTCTAAATCACCTATAACACTCAATATACTGTATCGATTTTTCAAACATGAAAAATGATTAGCATTAATTAATTTTGCTGACTACATGATCTTAAAGCTTAACTCTCAAAGGTTTAAAATGACCACATATTACAGTATATTTAAGACTGAGCTGGTGGTTTGTTCAAACCTCTCATGAGCAACGGAAATGGAGAACGTAATCTCTATAAATTAACTATTTATCATCTTTCAGAAAAATTGATAAAACATTGAATCATGCACTTATGGCCATATGAAAACTATTGTTCAATAAAACGCTTGATTATTATGTTCTATTCTATGAAGAACACAATTTGGATTTATATTTTATTATTTTTTTAATGATTTTAATTCTTCAGCATTTATAAACTGCGCTGAATACATTGCATACATCCTGCCAAAATAGTTGTAAAGTAGCCAGCAGTAAAAAAGTAGTAGCTAGATGTACTAGAAGTTCTAAATATTTTTTGTAATTTTTACAAAATTCATACAAATTAGTATTTAAAAATGGTAATTTTATAAAATACAAGCAGAATAAAAATATTAATGTATAATGTACCATTGAATACATTTACTTTGTCTGGGTTTCTTCCCAGCTCAGCCAATAAACTATAATTGTCACTTCTCTGTGAGAACCAATTTAATGTAGCCCTAAGGAAATAAAACCAACCCTAAGACTCAGAATTTTATATACTTAATAAAAAAATCCTGAAATGACACAGTCTGTTCGAATCTCACTTGTTACAGTCATTCCCCAGCATCAGATTAGCCTGATTTCTCTAAAGCACTGTGAAAAACAAATTTAAAAAGTACTTTTCTGGGTTTACAGTCGATTAAAGATGGAATGAACTTTCTCTGAGTAACCAGTAAATAGCCAGGACCGCTGAAAGTACAGGGTCGTCTCAAATTTAAACACACACTCTTTGTATTAGTGTTGGCAAAGGATCTGTTTCAACATGGCAGTAGAGAGTTTTTCATGTGGTTGCGTGTTTGTGATTATTGGCTCAACTTTAACACTCTGTGGTTCTCCATCATGATATACTTAGTAGCGGAATGACAAGCGTGGAAATGACTCCATGAAGCTGCAGTCTTATCTGTCTCTGTGGTGGAGGGGACACTTTTATACACTTAGGATAATGACCAGATCTTCACATTTTTTTTGCATAAATCTGTCTACCAGCAGTCATTCTGTCTGAAGCTATGCTCAGAATAACATACTACCATCATTCACTTGAAATTTCTGTATGCCTATTTCCCATAACGCAATACACTCGACATAAAGGTGAAGTATGCAGTTTCTGCTCTACTAGACTTACAAAAATAAAGCATATTTTCTAACAACCTTTGTAAATGCCCCTTACACTCATCATGGTCTTATGATTATTCTTAACCTTACAACATCTTACTATTTTACCTTGGGCTTGACAGTAGCTAAAGTGTGGCAAACACTTGAAGTTTAGCTTACCTGTTGAGAAGAAACTCCTCAAGTTCGGCGTCTCGATTGAAACCCATACACTCCATCAAATTAATCCACTGCAAATGTTTCCCCTTGTTACTCTGTTGTCTGTCTCTGCATATTTTAGTAAGTCTTTAAATTTTGGCTTGCACTTCTTTAACCAAATCTGAATTTCTTTTCATAATGCGTCAGCCATGATCCCACACCAGGTAAACAGCCTCTGGCTCAGCCTGTACATTAGCCACGCCCCAAGCTCTCGCTATTGGTTGAGATGGAAAGTGATTGACAGATCTGAGCAGACTGATTTAAGTGTGTTGATGGTGCCTGGGCAGCTCAATCTTTACACTTCTGGGGAAGATAACCCCATGAATGGCATGGGTTCAGTCAATGAACAATAAACTGGGTTAAGATAATGCATTGTAGGATAAAAGTCTTATAAACTTCAGCTTTAATCTTCCATACACATAAATAAATAAATAAATAAATATCAACTATAGCATCTTGTAATCAGAAGATCAATATTTCAATACAAAAGTCTTCAGTGTCACATGATCCTTCAGAAATCATTCTAATATGCTGATTTGCTGCTCAAGAAACATTTCTTGTTATTAAACATTTTATTTGTTTGTTTAAAAAAATCTTTATTGTTACATTTGATCATTTTAATCCATCCTTGTAATATTTATTTCTCATCTTTTGAACTGTAAGTATATTTTTAAATCCCTAAAATTTTTAAATCCCTAAAATGTTTATTTTAAGAAAAAGGCCTAACTGGTAAATAAACCAGACAGTTTGGACTAAAAGTCCTCTTTGCTGAAGGGGCTAAAGGCCCCTTGTGAAAACCTGCTGTGACCAAAAATTGCCAGGGGAGACAAAAGAAGGAAGATGCACAATGCCTGAATAAATTGTATAATTTACATAATTGGGTCTGGTTTGTTTGTGAAAGATTGAAAGTGGGCCCTCAATGAATGCTCAAACACAATGGAGAATCATTTTTGAAATGTGCCTGTGCGAACATTATAAGGTTTATAAAAATAAGGTTTTTAAAAACCTTGTAGTACTACTACTACTAACACTTGAGAGGTTGTGAAAAAAACCCAACAGGTTCAATATTATAAATTATTATAAAACAAGATTCAATATACAGATGTCAAGGATTTTGAGTTTTAGCAAGGTTATTTCCACAAGAAGACAGGCAACACTGTGATCAGCTCGTATTTTAACCACAAAAGTGAATAAAATATTGGTGGTGACAAATTTTTTTTGTCAATAGTGAAAATGTTAGGAAACAGCTAATTGATTTTTTAATATTTTGGGCACTGCATGAAACCTTTGCAGTCTGATTTAAGAGCAGCTGTGCTGTTTTGATCACTTTGCCTACTGCTGCTGCTCACAGTATGAGATGATAAATGGAGCACAATGTTCTCTGCTCAGGGTTCATGGAGCGACACTGAGACGTTTCCATTATCAAAACAGTTCATCCCCAAACTACTCTGTTCTGCTACATCAAGCTCGTAACCTCATACCTAAGTGCTGGATCAGAGGTCAGCGTGTTTCTGTTCAATCGACTGCATCTATGAGAAACAGTGACTTAAGGGCACTTTCCTGACATCTCCTCGGTAAGGTAATGGACTGAACATTTTATTTTTAATTAATGGAAAAAATAGAAGGTCAAACTGTTGTTTCCACTGATTTTGCTGATTAACACCAGCCACTTGTTTTCACAGAATACATGTTTTCTGATGAATAATTCCAATACTTTCAAAAACTGATAGTAGATATTGAATGTCAAAAAGATATAAGCAAGGAACTAAGAATCAAAGGCCAAGTGGCCAAAAACTGATAGAGACAAAGCATGAGGATACAAAAGCCCAATATTTTCAAAATAATATATTATATATACAATACAAAGTATATTATGTTATATTAAAAGTGTTAGTCATAATATACATTAAGATTAAATTGTAAAAAAATTCTAAAGGGGTGGCTTTTGTTCTAGAAAAGTAGCAAATCAATTGTCTTGGCTTTATTCATGACGCATCAATTTTTTATGCACTAGAAACAATAAGGAGTCAACTGTGGACTGGATAATCTGATGAAACATCAAGATTTTGAAACATCAAAATCAAATAATGCCGACCTTTCCAGGACTGAGTCAGCTGTGATGTCACGTCGCTCCTCGGCCTCAACAGATGATCTTATGGGAACTGTTTCCTAAAGCTGTCAGGAGGAAATATGACTATTGTAGCCACAAAGCTCTATGCAATACCTGACTATGGTGAATAACTGAGGATTTACGGGGCAGGAATGCTCATTACTTTGATATATAGTTTATCTCTGAGATCAGAACCTGATAGTATTCTGCTGCTGATGGGTCCAAGAGCTGAAAGAGCAACAAAAACGTGGCCCATCTGGTGAAAAGACGCTCATGAGAGCAGTCCAGACCCAGCAGGTGTGAATGTGGCTCCAAGAGAATGCTATAAAACTCTGCTTTAGCAACAGTGTCTCATTGTTTACTCAATGAGATAGTTTACTCTAACCAAGTTTGATCCCAGTGAACTGTTAGATTTACTGAATATTGTTTAACATATTAACAGACAGTCTCCAGGAAAGATGCCAACCCCCAACCAGGTAAAATCTACGACAGTGCATAAAAGGTTGGTATGAATTTTGATTCATTGGTCTGAACAAAAACGGCAAACTGGCTGGAAGTAAATGTAGCTCCACTTTCTAACTGTAGAGCTGTGTCTAAAAGCTTATTCAATTCAATTAAATTCAAGTTTATTTGTATAGCGCTTTTCACGATACAAATCGTTGCAAAGCAGCTTTACAGAAAATTAAGTTTCTACAATATATTTAGTAGTAGCTTATCAGTGGTGACTCTGTCAGTTAATGTACATATGGCAGAAATGTACGGACAAATCAATTAAAGACGTAATCAAACAGACGATGAACACTATTAACAGCAATGATTATATGTTGCAATCAAACTTGTAGCAAAATTTGGTAGTTTATGTTGTTTCAGGGTTGGCATCATCAAATGAAAGATAAAAACAAAAACCAACTCAAAGTATTGCTAGAACGATAACTGCGTCTGAAGCAGTGGTGGATGTGAGCTGTTTGATGAGGAGGAGCTCCGCTGGTGCTGATGCTGCAGCTCTATATAAGCGTCTGAGAGCATCAGAGCATCAGTGTGTGTCGAGATGTCCGACTCTCTGCTGTCTGCGTGTGTCCTCTGTCTGCTGGCGCTCTCT
>NW_015632035.1:258879-282169 GCF_001515625.1 Sinocyclocheilus rhinocerous
CAAGCTAAATTGATTTGTTTAACCCAAGCTAAAGAATAGTAATTTGCATTTGATCTGATATAACTGCAATACAAGATTATGAGATGCATTATTTGAATGCTTGGTCAAAGAGATGTGTCTTTAATCTAGATTTAAAAGTTTAGTCAGCAGACTTGTTGCCTTACTAACTTATCAGACAATGATTGCAAGCTCCATTTGTGCACAAAAGCGTATTTTGGAAAAACAGAGAGAGCTTTGGTGATAACTAAGTGAATGCTCAACTCATAATACTAATTTCTTGTTAGAAATGACATCAAAAGTGGGAAAAAGTTGTTTGAAAATGTACATTTACACATCAACTGACCACCAACCACACCATTTTCATATGCATTTTCATATAACTCGCATGGAATCGAACGCACAGGATTGTGGGAAATTAAAGGCAGCGAAGTATACTATGCTGCCCTAAAAAATCGATCAGATGAAGGTATCCCAGCAGACAGGATGTGACAATATCACTGGATTGAGACTTGCCTGATTGACTTCCTGCATTTTTCAGCTTTATTATGCATTTTTTTGCCCATTATGCAATTTTTACAGTTCCTAATATTGTTTTGGGAGTCTCCTACAATAGGTTTACATGTATGCAAAAAAAAACTTTCATTTTCTCAAAATAGGCATTTTATATAACCTAATTTTCATATGATTCTCAACAGTTCATTCGAAGCAGTTATAAGATTCAGTCTCTCTGTGAGACAACGGGTCTTCGCAGGCCCGTTGTCAGGTGAAAGGGTTCACCCACACCAAAAAGTTGACAAAAAAAAAAAAAAAAATCCCCCAAAAATTATGGCAATACTCGCAGAGATGTTTAGTGAAAAGTGATGATTTATTTACAGTGCTCGAGAGGTGAAACAGTCCCAGTAGAAAAAACGACGAAGCTATATACAAAATAACAGAGAAAACACTGTACAAAAGAACAAAACAAACAGATAAATATATACACGCAAACTTTGTTGTAGGGAATTGCTCACAGCACCACAGTTGCACGCTCTCTCTCGCCAGGTAAACTGACCATTGCATACTGATTTGGGGCTTTCTTTTATAGCCCAAGCCCCGCCCCCTCGGATTAAACCTGGTTGACCAAATAAAGAGGTAAGTATAAAAGGGTAAGTATGTACATATTTACAACAACACATGAATATACATATAAACATAACATCCACTCCATGTTTACATGTTTTCATACTTTAAAATAAATTAATACATACAAAAACAACAGAAATAAACAGATTACAACAACAACGCAACATTTCCTATTTCCCCTTTAAGACAAACAATGGACGAGTCAACTTCCGGTTGCTTTGCGCCAGTGCAACGTAACTCTGGCACTATATAGCCAGGCCGCTGGGTGGCGCTCAGGTTGGCCGGCCGATGGAAGGAGAGCAACGCGAAAGACCGACTACACAGATGCAAACAAACACTGAACACAGGTAAGTATTTACGACACGAAACAAAACCAAAAGAAAATGGACAACTTCAAAATATATATGTGTGTGTGTGGTTATGCGCAGAGTGGATCACTGTCGGGGATGGAGATGGAGTGGATATGTTTGCGTGTATGTGAAACCAGTATGCTAATGGCGTGCGTGTGCACCCACATCACCTCAGCAGGGAATTACAGAGGAAGAGTGAGGTAAGATGCGGTGTGTATGTGCTGCGCTAACAGACAGGGACAGGTCACTTTGTCACATCACCGCCCCCCTCTCCAGGCCGCGAACTGACCGGGTACTGAGACAGGAAGTCGGCTATCTTATTCTGGGGGCCACTTTGAATTGGTATGGTTGCAGGGAAAGATACCATCTGGTCACACGAGAGTTGTGATCCTTCATTGTGTGGATCCATGTCAGGGCTCTGTGATCTGTTTCAAGGATAAACTCCCTTCCCAGCAGGTAGTACCTGAGGCTCTCCAATGCTCACTTGATCGCCAGGCCCAAAAGGAAGGCCTGGCGATCAAGTGGGCATTGGAGAGCCTCAGGTACTACCTGCTGGTCAAGGCCTTTTCCTTTCCACTGAGGAGTATCGAGTCTCTCTTGGCAGCAACTTCCTGCTCAGGTAAGCAATGGGCCTTTCTTCACCCGCATCTCCCTGGGCCAGGACTGCTCCAATCCCCACAGCAGAAGCATCCACCTGCACAACAAACTCCTTAGTGAAGTCTGGACTCTTGAGGACTGGGTCTGAACACATCTGTTTCTTTAAGATGTTAAAGGCTGCTTCACACTCCTTAGTCCAGGTAATGGGGTTCTTCACACTTTTGCAGAGAAGGTTGGTTAGTGGGACAGCAGTGGTGGAGAAGTTGGGAATGAAGCATCGATACCATCCCACCAGCCCCAAGAAAAACCAGACCTCTTTCTTAGTTCTCGGTCTTGGACTGCGTCGAACTGCTTCCACCTTGTCCACTTGAGGTCTCAGCTCCCCATTTCCTAGGTGGTAGCCAAGGTAATTGGTCTCAGATTTAGCCCACTCACATTTAGCCACGTTTAAGGTCAGGCCAGCCTCTTGGATCTTGCTCAGGGTCTTTTCAAGGTGCAGAATATGGTCTTCCCAAGTCGTACTGTAGATTACAACGTCATCCAGATAAGCGGCTGACCAGTCTTCACAGTCTCTGAGGACTTGGTCCATCAGACATTGAAATGTCTGGTGCCCCATGCAACCCGAACGGTAGAACCGTGAAATGAAATAGCCCCAGCGGGGTCTGGAACGCCGTGTAGGGTCTGGACGCCTCCTCCAGGGGGAACTTGCTAATTCCCTTTGCAAAGATCCATGGTCAATGCAGATGCGCAAGGTGTTGTATTTCTTCGGGACGATAACAATTGGGCTACTCCACTCACTCTTGGAGGGTTCAATAACTCCCAACTCCAGCATTGTCTCAATCTCTGCCTTCAGGGGTGCCACCAGCCTTTCGGGTACTCTGTACAGCCGCTGTCGGGAAGGTGTTGGATCAAGAAGGTGGATTTGATGTTGTACCAGGTTGGTCCGCCCAGGCCTCTGATGAAACAACGAAGGGTACTGGTCCAGAAGGTGGTGCAGCTCAGCTTGTTTGGACTCTTCCAGATGAAGCAGATCAACACCTGCTGGCTGTGCTGGCTCTCTCACTGTCGGCTCTGGTTGTTCATCCTCCTGATCCCCTTCCACTTCTCGAATTAGCAGCGATGTTTCAGGTTTGCTGGGTGGCTCTTTCCACTCCTTCAGCAGATTAATGTGGTAAGTCTGTGGTGCCTTGCCTTTGTCAGGGTGATGAATTTCGTATGTCACTGGTCCCACCTTGTGAACAACAGTGTAGAGTCCTTGCCACTTCATCAGCAGCTTGTTTGTTGAGGTAGGGAGCAGTAACAGTACCTTTTGTCCAGGCTGCAGCTCTCTGGTTCTGGCGTGCTGGTCATACCATTTCTTTTGAGCTAGTTGGGCCTGTCGGAGGTTCTCTTGGGCCATCTCCCTGTAGCGCTCCAGGCGATCTCTCATCTCAAGGACGTACTGGACAATGCCCTTTTCATTCTTCACCATTTCATCAGATGAAGCGGCCTCCCAGCTCTTCCGCAGGAGATCCAGTGGCCCTTGGACCCACCATCCGTACAGGAGCTCGAATGGAGAGAAGCCTGTTGATGCTTGTGGTACCTCCCTGTAGGCGAACAGCAAGAATGATAGCCACTTGTCCCAGTGCCTTCCAGTATCAGAGACAAACTTGCAGAGCATGTTCTTGAGCGTCTGGTTGAAATGCTCTACCAGTCCATCAGTCTGGGGATGGTATGGGCAGGTCTTGATCGCGGTGATGCCTAGCTGTCGACACAGTAGCTTCATCAGCCATGACATGAAATTGGTCCCTTGGTCTGTGAGGATTTCATCTGGTATCCCCACTCTGGAGAACAGCTGGACGAGGGCGTTGATGATCTTGGGCATGGTATTGGAACGAATGTGCCATATGCCCTGCCCATGAAATACTGTGTGCTAAGTGTAAAACAATGGGACGACAACATGAAAGGACAACCAAACAAGTGAATTCAGGGGTTTGCATGTAGAGGTCTGCATTCCCGCAGGCTCTCGCGACTGGATTTTTTGAGCCGCAGGATTCAATTCCCGAATAAAACGCGGTAGCGGTCGGTAACTCTGGTGTAATTTGAACGGGAGCGGGCGGTCTAACAATATCCCGTTCCATTTAGAACAGCATATCTGCGCTTTATTCTTATTGACCACCAATACAGCTTGCGCTCAGGACTGTTATGCACGCATGCTTTAAACGTCACGCGTATTATTTGAGTGGTCTGTGCGCAGCATGTGCATAACGATGCTCAGAGCAGGCTGTACCTGTGGTAACTCCAGCATTGTCTCGATCTCTGCCTTCAGGGGTGCCACCAGCCTTTCGGGTACTCTGTACAGCCGCTGTCGGGAAGGTGTTGGATCAAGAAGGTGGATTTGATGTTGTACCAGGTTGGTCCGCCCAGGCCTCTGATGAAACAACGAAGGGTACTGGTCCAGAAGGTGGTGCAGCTCAGCTTGTTTGGACTCTTCCAGATGAAGCAGATCAACACCTGCTGGCTGTGCTGGCTCTCTCACTGTCGGCTCTGGTTGTTCATCCTCCTGATCCCCTTCCACTTCTCGAATTAGCAGCGATGTTTCAGGTTTGCTGGGTGGCTCTTTCCACTCCTTCAGCAGATTAATGTGGTAAGTCTGTGGTGCCTTGCCTTTGTCAGGGTGATGAATTTCGTATGTCACTGGTCCCACCTTGTGAACAACAGTGTAGAGTCCTTGCCACTTCATCAGCAGCTTGTTTGTTGAGGTAGGGAGCAGTAACAGTACCTTTTGTCCAGGCTGCAGCTCTCTGGTTCTGGCGTGCTGGTCATACCATTTCTTTTGAGCTAGTTGGGCCTGTCGGAGGTTCTCTTGGGCCATCTCCCTGTAGCGCTCCAGGCGATCTCTCATCTCAAGGACGTACTGGACAATGCCCTTTTCATTCTTCACCATTTCATCAGATGAAGCGGCCTCCCAGCTCTTCCGCAGGAGATCCAGTGGCCCTTGGACCCACCATCCGTACAGGAGCTCGAATGGAGAGAAGCCTGTTGATGCTTGTGGTACCTCCCTGTAGGCGAACAGCAAGAATGATAGCCACTTGTCCCAGTGCCTTCCAGTATCAGAGACAAACTTGCAGAGCATGTTCTTGAGCGTCTGGTTGAAATGCTCTACCAGTCCATCAGTCTGGGGATGGTATGGGCAGGTCTTGATCGCGGTGATGCCTAGCTGTCGACACAGTAGCTTCATCAGCCATGACATGAAATTGGTCCCTTGGTCTGTGAGGATTTCATCTGGTATCCCCACTCTGGAGAACAGCTGGACGAGGGCGTTGATGATCTTGGGCATGGTATTGGAACGAAGAGGGAAAGCCTCAGGATACCTTGTCGCATAATTGCTGATGACCAGGATGTATTGGTGCCCTGCACTGTTCTTTTCCAGAGGTCCCACAATGTCCATGGTGATACGTTGAAAAGGGACAGATATCACAGGCAGAGGAAGTAAAGGTGCTCTATCCTGTTGGCGCACATCACTGTTTTTTTGGCATGTGGTGCAGAAAATCTGTACATGGTGTACAGGTGTATCAGTGTACATGGAGGGCCAAACAAATTGTGAGCTTATGCGAGCGTATGTTTTCTGGAGTGCCATATGCCCTGCCCATGAAATACTGTGTGCTAAGTGTAAAACAATGGGACGACAACATGAAAGGACAACCAAACAAGTGAATTCAGGGGTTTGCATGTAGAGGTCTGCATTCCCGCAGGCTCTCGCGACTGGATTTTTTGAGCCGCAGGATTCAATTCCCGAATAAAACGCGGTAGCGGTCGGTAACTCTGGTGTAATTTGAACGGGAGCGGGCGGTCTAACAATATCCCGTTCCATTTAGAACAGCATATCTGCGCTTTATTCTTATTTTCTTATTGACCACCGGTACAGCCCCATTTAGAACAGCATATCTGCGCTTTATTCTTATTGACCACCAATACAGCTTGCGCTCAGGACTGTTATGCACGCATGCTTTAAACGTCACGCGTATTATTTGAGTGGTCTGTGCGCAGCATGTGCATAACGATGCTCAGAGCAGGCTGTACCTGTGGTAAATATACGGCCCTCAGACAGAACGGGCAGGTTGTCGATGAGTGACAGAGCAGAATAAGGATGGAGCATAGTGTGGATGCGCTGTCCTTGAAGGACATTCAACTCGGTTTTGTTTATATTTTGCTTAGCCTATAATTTTAAATGACAGATGTCGTATTTATTTATTTTTCTCTACGACCCTTTTTCTAAAAAAAAAAAAATAGCTAATAAGTTATTTTTGTACAACATTTTTATTTTCTCTGACACTTTTTTCCTACAGTGTTGCAAAAATATTAAACGAATTTTGGGTCTTAAGATAATTCATAAAAATTCAAGTCAAAGTCAGAAAATTCAAGACTCTTGACAAGACTAATAAAATAACATGCAATTTTGTGCAGACTACACTTTTATTTGTCAGCCTATCTCTTTCTTTCAGTAGCGGAAATTTAAATGTGAGATTCTGGAAACGAGATCTAAATTTAGCGGGAACGGTCGGGTCGGGAAGAAAATTATTCTAAGCAGACAGCGGGTGAACAAAGAGTGAATATATAGCTGGAGCGGGTGGGTGCGGAATAGAACCTTGCGGGAGCAGACGGGAGCGGGACTAAAAAAAACAGTCGCTCTCAGCAAGCAGCAGACCTCTATTTGCATGTACAATACATCATTAATGACAACATATTTTTCAGCATGTTTTCCCTCAAACACTTTATTAAACAGTGGTTTCAATGACTCGTCAGATTTTTGCAGTTCTGCAATGTTTTCTGGGACCTTCCAGCCATGAACGTCAAGACCCTTAGTTTGGATCTCAGGGGCTGGTGTACCAAGACCTTTTTCTAGTCGTCGTTGACGACATGTCTTTCTGGGGCCCTTAGTCCCGCTTTGCAACAGACTATGGTGTAAGTCTGGCAATGGCTGCAGACCTGCTTTAACCTGAGATCGTGTTACAACAGGACAAGCAACATCAGCATGGTCAGAAGTGGTTACAAAGTCTCGGGTAGAATGCAAAAGTTCAGTAAGCACTGGTAAGTCTCTCCCCAAAATCATGTCAGCAGGTAATTCACCAACAACAGCCACATTCAACAAATACGTTTGGTCTTGTACACACGCATTAACTTCAGTATGACGGTACTGCTTCACAACCCCATGAACACATTGTACTCACGAGAGGAAGGCCTTGAAGTATCAGCCTTTAATTCAGGAGTGTAAAGACAAAGGATGGCAGGCATGGCTGTTTCCGGTGGAAATAGGATGTAGAGGCTTTCCTGCCAATTCAGTATGGCTGCTGATGTCAGTTTTAGGCATGGACGAGAGGAGCAAGAAACATGCTGCTCGTAGGATGGGAGAGGAGGCTGAGCGAGCTTCATGCTGGATATGGAGCAAGAGAGAGGAAGAAAGCTGGAAGCCATGAGCAGATGAGCAGTGACTTGGCCACCACTGCCGACCCACCAACTGGAGAGTGTTGTGGTAAGGGTCGAAACACTCAAGGAAGTTTGGGAACCACCTGATGACATCTGCTTGTTGTTGAAAGCTATGGTTACATAAAGGAGTAACCGAAGAAAGTGCCTAACAGGTGTATTTCACAATGTAAAAAAACATTGACCAGATTAGCAAATGGAACATGTGACATGTGACTTCTTTTGAGCAATGATAAAGAGCTAGCAGTGTCCAACAGAGCATTCAAACATTGTCCATTTAAAGTCACTTGAACATATTGTGTCTTGCGTGTATTGTTCACATCAATGTCCTCCTCTCTTGGGACATAGCAAAAACCAGTCAGTTTAGATTTATGAACCAGACACACTGTTGCCTTGTGACCCGGTTGTTGGCAGTAATGGCAAACAAGTCTTTACTCTGAGGTACTTTCTGTGCATGAGCAACATTTAAGTCAACATGAGGTTCATCAGAGCCACTGGGAAAGCTTTTAAAAGTTACCTTTTGTGGGTTGAGAGCTCAGACTTCCACAGTGAGCATTGATGTACTGCTGAGCCAGTTTAGCAGCATCAAGTCCAGTTGCTGGCTCATGTTCCTTTACCCAGACTCGGATCTCATAGGGAAGAACACAGAGTAACTGTTCCAGGACTATTGTCTCACCCATCTCATCCTTTGTATGCAGCTCAGGCCTCATCCAACGACGGTACAAGTTCTGCAGCCGATGATAAGTTTCAGTTGGTGATTCCCCAGCTGGAGTAGAAACAGCACGGAACCGCTGACGGTAGGTCTCTGGAGAGATGTTGAACTTTTCCAAGAGCGCCTCCTTCAGGTCAGCATAGATCTCTGCTCTGTCCTCATCCATAGCCAGGTATGCCTCCAGCGCCTGCCCGGTTAACAGTGGAACAAGAAGATAACTCCACTCGTCCTCTGGCCACCTCCAGGTTCTAGCCAGACGCTCGAAGCGACTCAAGAGGTTCTCGATGTCCTCCCCCTGCTGGAAGACTGGCAACTTCGACTCCGTTCGTAGCGTCGGCTGGCTGCTGGACCCCATGTCGTTTGGTGAGTCTCGGTCTCTCTGGTAAGCTGTACTTCTGTGCTGAGCTGGCGTTGGGAGCTCCGCCCGTAGGCTCTTGAAATCACTCGAACTCTCAGCTGTCCGGACAGCTTGCAGAATCGACTCTCGTAGACTCTGTAGCTTCAGAAGGTAACGCTGCTCTTGAGCGATCAGAAAATCACGCATCACAGCATACATCCCACCTCCAGATGATGCAGCAGGAGAGATGGGTCTGATTTGAGGTTACCTGGACTTGGGACGAACGGATGGGGGATCCCCCTCTCTCTCCTCCTCTGTAGAGTCGACAGAGTCCTAGGCCACATCTTTCTCAGCCACAGCTTTGGACTGGGAGCGAAGCCCCACCCTAGGCTTCCTGCCTCTCGTCACAGTCTTGCGAGTAGCCATCCCACTTCTGACACCAAATGTGAGACAACGGGTCTTCACAGGCCTGTTGTCAGGCGAAAGGGTTCACCCACACCAAAAAGTTGACAAAAAAAAAAAAAAAAACCCCCAAAAATGATGGCAATACTCGCAGAGATGTTAAGTGAAAAGTAAGGATTTATTTACAGTGCTCGAGAGGTGAAACAGTCCCAGTAGAAAAAACGACCAAAGCTATATACAAAGTAACAAAGAAAACACTGGACAAAAGAACAAAACAAACAGATAAATATATATACGCAAACTTTGTTGTAGGGAATTGCTCATGGCACCACAGTTGCACGCTTGCTCGCCAGGTAAACTGACCAATGCATACTGGTTTGGGGCTTTCTTTTATAGCCCAAGCCCCGCCCCCTCAGATTAAACCAGGTTGACCAAATAAAGAGGTAAGTATAAAAGGGTATGTACATATTTACAACAACACATGAATATACATATAAATATAACATCCACTCCATGTTTACATGTTTTCACACTTTAAAATAAATGAATATATACAAAAATAACAGAAATAAACAGATTACAACAACGAAACATTTCCTATTTTCACTTTAAGACAAACAATGGACGAGTCAGCTTCCGGTTGCTTCGCGCCAGTGCAACGTAACTCTGGCAATATATAGCCAGGCCGCTGGGTGGCGCTTGGGTTGTCCGGCCGATGGAAGGAGAGCAACGCGAAAGACCGACTACACAGACGCAAACAAACACTGAACATAGGTAAGTATTTACAATACGAAACAAAACCAAAAGAAAACGAACGACAACTTCAAAATATATGTGTGTGTGGTTATGCTCAGCGTGGATCACTGTCTGGGATGGAGATGGAGTGGATATGTTTGCGTGTATGTGAAACCAGTATGCTAATGTTGCAACCACATCGCCGCAGCAGGGAATTACAGAGGAGGAGTGAGGTAAGATGCGGTGTTTATGTGCTGCGCTAACCGACAGGGACAGGTCACTTTGTCACACTCTCTAAACCAGGGTTCCTCAAATCTTGCCCTGGAGGGCCAATGCACTGCAGAGTTTGGCTGATGAAACTCACCTACCTGTGATTTTCTAATGATCCCAAAGACATTGATTAGCTTGCTCAGGTGTGTTTGATTAGGGTTAGAGCTAAACTCTGCTGGAAAGTGGATCTCGTGAGCCAGATTTGAGGATCCCTGCTCTAAACCCTTCCTTTCTGTGAGCCTACTCTGCTTTGATTGGTCAGATGGCCCAGTCGGTTGTGATTGGTCTACCGCGTACAGCATGTGTTGGAAACAATACGCCTTTTGCCGTAGTTCCATATTTTGAATGCTCAATAGAAAATACGAACGTCTATTATTTATCATTACAGGTTGTGATTCAGTAAATAAACTGGGTACTGAGCCATCTTTCAAGAGCAAGCGTTTTGTGAATCCTGCGCTGAACTCCCTGAGATTAGAGAAGCAGTCGTCAGTAAAATGACGGAAAAAAATAAAATAAAAATTGGGTACTGCTGTGGTACATTGGGGAAAAAAAGAGAATAATTTTAACCACTGATTCTTTGCAGCCTAATCTTTTGGAAGTGAAAAAAAAATACTTTCATAGTGCAGGACACAGCATCTTCTCTACATGATATTAACCACACTAACTAGCGACAGTGTCTGAGGGCGAGTCAAGTTGTTCGTGGCCGGCCAATGTAGAACATATGTGGGCATTATGCAAATGTATTACCCTGTGACAGTCTGGTCATTTTGAATGTTTGAGAACATTAACAATTAATATTTTCATAACTTAATAGGAGCATTACCATAATGTTACATATTTCTTTTTTGCTGGCACCTGATGTTGTAAATGACTTACACATAAATACAAGCTAACAAGGCTAATGGCAAATGAGTAAGACAAGAAACAGTAACCATAAGAGACCTTCAACATACATAATGCAAAAAATAAATAAATAAAAGTCTAATAAAAAAGTCACAAAATAATTAGATGTGAACAATCATGAACAATCCTCTCTCATACCTTGAAAAACATTAGTGAACATCTCTCATAAGTATGCAGTGTTTGAAAGTAAGAATCATTCTAGTGAATCTGTTCATTCGAACAACACATGTAAAGATTATTCAAAACATGATTCAAGTACCTGATAATCATTCTTGACCTTCTTTTCCCATATCTGATTATTTAGTTAAGTATTGCTGTTTTGCTGAATTGAATTTGTTAAATTAAATAAGTTAGGGTATATGTAGATATGATGTTTTAGATGTATTAGGTGTAAACTCTTTTGTTGAAGTTTTAAACCGAATAAATGATTAAATAGATTCAGTGTAGTTTCTTTTATTAGTTTTCATTGTACCTATTTTTATTTATTATTATAATTTTTTGTGTATTTTTATTTTTTGAATATAGCTTGACTATAGTTTAACTTTTTTTTTTAAAATATAACTTCAGCTACAGTTAAATACATTTATAAACTACAGTTTCAAACTACATTCCTGGACACTAAAAGAACTGACCACAATGTATTTCTAATTTACAACCCTAATGAAAACCTGAATACACCTCTGGGTGGAATGATGTGAGGAACACTGGAATTTGCTGAAAAAGATCATATTGCTTCAGTATGCTGTGTCTCGAAGGTGAACAGGATAAAAGATTACTGTCAGACCTTGTGTTTAATGCATGCACTCTCATGGCTTCATAATCACTACAGCAGTCAGAGCGAGATCAAAGTTTCACAGAGATTTTTATGAATGAAATGGTGCACGCAAACATCAACACAGACAGCATATGCGTTTCTATTAATGCTAATATATTCCACATCACACCTCTAATCACCTGTTGCAGTAAAGAAAAGTATCGCATATACATACACAGACCAGCCTGGACTTGCCATCTATTACATTACCATAATATTAAGAGCTATGAAAGCACATACTGCATACTGATGTATGAAAAAGGCTCAGTCTGATCAGGTAAGTCAAGGCAGTCTCATAAGGAAACGGAACTTTCTGGCACTTTCTGGCACTTGAAGCATCAGAAAACTTCAGATATTATTATACATCTGAATGCCACAAGTTGCATTTTTTCAGAAGCAATGTTTTGCTATATTTATATTTCACATGTATCACTATACAGTATAGTATAATTTTATTATACTGTATAAATATTTTAGGGCAAGCAAAGTTTGTTTTTGTACAGAAAATGCTATTAAAATGTGTATTTTCCCCCCAATTCACTTTCTATCAGAATTATGAAAATAATAATAATAATAAAAACATAATAAAATAAAATAATAATCTCATATATATTATATATCTCTTATTGGAGAATGTGAATATGTTTAAAAAATCTCACATAATGCTGAGACCAAATTCAGGCACTGTGCCTAAAACAAACAGATAAAGTCTACTTACTGCAAGCATTTACTATTCTTTCCATTTCTCAAACTTATTTGGGGGATTATAGTTTTCTCAAACTGAGTAGATAAAGCATTTTCCATATTTCACTGTCTGATTGTATCTTAAATTGTAATTTTCTCCGTTATCTTCATTTTTATGCGTAAATCACTCAGGACTCAGAAGAGCAGTTTCATTTACCAAGATGGGAATGATTATAGCTCCTTTGATTTCATTGTGCATTTCTGGGTTCCCCCTTTTCCCTATTTCCCTATGTAAACATCCCATTTGCCAGGGTCTGTTGTGCTTGGTGAAAGGGTTCTTATCAATACACACTCAGAGAATGAGGTTGGTTTTGTTGGACCAGAGAGACGGTTTGCAAAGAATGGTACACAAAATCAGCTGTCTCCACACTCACCTGGCTGTTTTGCTGTGAGACACAGGGGCTCTGGATATCCTACAGTATTGATATTATTTACACAGTGCATTAGGATGCTGTTTGTAACCTTTTCGGGAGGAAAATCTCCATGGAGACCAATGTGGAGCCAGATTAAGAAGGCAAAGTAATGTTCAACAAGTGCACATTTGTTCAATAACTACTCAGTGCTTCACAGAATGCTAATGGGACATCTTCAAAAGTCTTCGAGACAGCACAGGTCAGGGAAAGTGTGAACTATGTCTTTTTTCTCATGTAGCACTTGTTCAAAGTTCCCAGCCACACAAAGCTGCTTTGAGGGTTTTCTGAAAGATATTTTCTCTTTAGAGGTACAAGTTGAGCTAGTGCATCTGCTAATTAATTCTGTTAATTATCTGTTTCTCACTCTAAATTAGGTTTTGCTCACAGCCATGGTTTCTTCAAAAGCAGTCAAGAGACATTTTATAAATGTTTTATTTCTCAAACTTGAAATCTAGGCTTTTACTCATGTCACATAGGTAAGATTTTTACTATAAAAAAGCTACTTTCTCAGTGTTTTGTAGGGATGCAGTGTATGTTAGCACTATATTGGCTTACAGCATATGGGATGTGCTTCTCCATAACTGAGGCCAGGGGCGGACTGGGGCTAAAAAGTGGCCCTGGACTTTCTGGCACAGAGCGGCCCACCACACCCGGTACGCAACACCATAAACCCACCAGCTCATTATGCACAGAGCAATTTTTAACACCACTAACTAACATAAAAATATAACATAATACAGAAAGTTTTTTTTTTTTTTAAATGCTTATCATTGGCATTAATGCATGAATGGCATACTACTTTACTAGTCCATATAACAATGTTCTACTTTGGTCGGAAAGACTTTGAATGTAGTGCAGAATGTGGACTGTTTTTATGGGGCCTTTCTATTGGTCTTATATTTGTCCTTTTGCAGGAGCTTGACATCTCCTGTCATTTTAATGAATAGAGCTCCAATTGTGGAAAAGAGTATAACAATTATTTTGATGATGAAAAATACAGTAAACAGTAATATTGTGAAATATATAATGTTACAATTTAAAATAGCTCTTTTCTATGTGAATATATGTTCAAATGTAATTTATTCCTGTGATGCAAAGCTGAAATTTCAGCATCATTACTCCAGTCTTCAGTGTCACATGGTCCTTCAGAAATCATTCTAATATGCTGATTTGCTGCTCAAGAAACATTTCTGATTATTATCAATGTTGAAAACAGTTGTGGTGCCCAATAGTTTTGTGGAAAATGTGATTCATTACCATTCAGTCTGGGGTAAGATTAAAAAATATAAATTAATACTTTGATTCAGCAAGGTTGCATTAAATTGATTTAAGTGACAGTGAGAGATTTATACTTATTGCAAATTATTTATATTTCAAATAAATGCTGTTCTTTAACTTTGTATTCATCAAATAATCCTGAAAAAGTTAAAGTATCACAGTTTCCAAAAAAAGTTTTTCAGCACTGAAAATAATAAGAACCATTATTAATAATTGAGCTTAATAATTAAGCAGCAAATCAGCATATTAGAATGATTTCTGTAGGATCATGTGACACTGAAAACTGGAGTAAAGATGCCGAAATTCAGCTTTGATCACAGAAATAAATTACATTTTAAAATATCTTAAAAAAACACCTTTAAATGTAATATTTCATAATAGTGTTTTTACTGTATTTTTGATCAGTTAAATCCAGCCTTCTTTCAAAAAATAAATAAAAAGTCTTCATTATTTCAAACTTTTGACCGCAAAATAATGCATGTGAACTAATTGGCAAATAATATGTTTATTATAATATATATCCTAATCACGGCAATTGAAAACGAAAATCTTCAGATTTACAATGTTCAAGCGTAAGTTTGAGAATAATATTTGAGAGTTTTCTGAAACATTTTCTTAGACATGTGAAATTAATGAAAAAAGCCTGGATAGATATACAAACATTCACTCTTATCTTATGTCTGCTGAAAACTACATTAATGTTTCTATGTAGGCTACATTGTGACGATTAACGTAAATGGCATTAAAATCAGAGTAATTCGAAAAGGCCAGTAGTAATTTACATCCCTGAAAATGACTGTCTGTTGTTTAATAATTTTGATCGTAAACTGTTGGCAAATATTGCTGAATTGTCTTGTCATGTTTAGCTGCTTATACATCTTACCTCAGCTCGCATTCAAGTGGCGCGCAGCTCAGCTTCTGTGAACAGTAAATCCAGCCTTCTACACTTTGATTGGCTATGTCAAACATTTTGACATTGACGAGTGCTTTTGAGCCGCTGCACCGAGGCAGAGCACGCTAAACAAAGACTATAGAACTTTGTGCTAAATTAATTAGAATTTTTGACTCAAGTGGGTCGCGAGGGCCATTCGTCTGGGCCAATGAACGGATATACGTACACTTCATTCATTCATTATATATATTTCCGCAATGGGCCGGCCCACATTGTACAGCGGCCCACCGGGAAAACTCCCGGTGCTCCAGATGGCCAGTCCGCCACTGACTGAGGCCGATGCGATACGCATCTCAATGCATAGCCAACAATATGATGCATTAAAGATACATATAAAACAGCTATCGATGCGATGCAATACGATTCACCCCTATTAGTGTGTTTTGTGCCGAGTGTTTTGAGTTTGAGCTCCGTCAAGTTAATTCTTTGTCGTCTAATTTTTTATCTTAAAATCAATTTTATACACCATCATTTTCGTTTCTATAAAGTGTGAATATATCCCCCATCGTATTCTACAACAAAAACAATCAGAGCGCCTTGTTATCACTAGTTTTATTTTGATTTCCCGAGTCCGCTATTAGCAAATAGCCCGGATAATTATTAAATCATTATTTACATTGATTAGCCCCATAAAACCTACTATGTTTTTATTTTGGGGGTCATTTGATTTTGACGATGCATTCATACATTAATTATATTCATTAAAATTATTCATTTTACCATGGTGAATAAGCTGAGGTAATGGTTGCTGCAGGACCAGTTTGAAAGTTCTGTGCGACTGCCACTAGGGGGAGAAATGCGACAGTCTTGTCCGAATGTTGTGTGCAGTGGAAAGGCGACTTTACGATGCAGTGCAATTCAATTTTGAATCGATTCAACACAATGCGATTCAATGCAATACAATGGAATGTGAAACATATATGATGCTATGCAATTCAATATGCTACAAATACTTCGCTTTTATTTTTTTGGTTCAGACAGACAGAAAATCATAAATTAACTCATGTGCCTTCTGACTTCTAATGCCTCGGTCTCCGTAGTGCTGTGATACGTCATATTCATGTAGCAGCAGTGGTGATGAGAGAACGCGCCTTAGAAACTGTTTATAGAGAGGAGAAATCAATCTGCATAAAAAATATTGGCCACTTTCTAAATAATAAAAATATAGCGGGTCTAATAATTCTACATACAGTAAATAAATATGTTAGAAACCATGCATCAAGATACAAATACAAACTTTTATGCCGATTCATACATACTTAAGTTATTGATGTTAGATATATATTGGTTGGTACTGGCTATTTAATTGTTAATTTTACCTATTTTATTTTACATAACATAATCCAATACTTACTTAAAATTAATCCTTAAAAACATTCATAATTTAATAATACTGTAAAATTATAATGCTGTGATGCCTAAATTTAATTATATTTAAAACTACGGATTATTTATATAGCAATTAAAATGTTTAATCTAATTATTTACATAATGTGGCAATTAATTAATCTAAACAATCACAGATTAATTGCCCATCAAATTTGACTAAGAAATGACCACCAGTCCATAATTTAAAGTCATTATTATGTTAAATGAGAAAAGCATCAAATAGACATTACAAAAAGTAGCTTTAAATAGAAATATTGTATTTAATTTGACATACAGTTTATTAAATAAAGACACTTTTAGGCTACAATGGCCATGATTTTTTCTTCTTCCAGAAGCTGCATCTGAAATTGGCATTTAGATATATTTACAGACAGTTTATTGCAGCTCAGAGGTACAATGAATGCATTTACACTGCAATTACAATTGCATGAATAATTCCATGAGATTAATAAACTTTTAATAAGCTAATAAAGGCACAGTTGACTCAAAAATAATAATTCTGTCATTTGCTCACCCTCGTGTAATTTTAAACCTGTATGACATTCTGTCTTTTGAAGATGCACAAATATGCGATAACTGTGCTAATAATTTTAACGTGTTATTTTTTCCCTATAAAATTTGTTAAATTGGCAGCCATAATATATGTCTCAGACTTTTGTTCATTTTTATTTTATTTTGTTTTACTTTTATTTTTATATTTTCTTTTTTATTTTACTGTCTGCAACTATATTGCACAACATTTTGGACATGCTGAAACCTGGGAACTAAGTTTCAAGTTGAAACTGAAATGAACCAAATTGTTTACATTATTTTTAAGTCACTTTGGCTGAACTCATCATTTTGCACTTAAGATGTGTTCTCCATTTTCTTTTCCTTTCAAAATCACATAAACAAAATTAGCTAATGTCCCATTTACTGAGGTTCTTGTGGCTTTTTATCATTCTGTATAGGCAGTAAAATGTGAAGCTGGTTTCTATGGCTGAATTCAGAGAGACTACAGGTGCTTTCTGCTTCCCAGACACTGCCTCCACTGTTCTCCCTTCTCACCCAACAGAACGATGGCTTCCTTTCACCTTTGCCAAACCCCAACCATCTGGCAACATGCTTGGAGAGCAAGCAGGTCTATTATAGCTGGAGAAAGCTATTCGTTAGCTCTCCCATTCATCTTGATGGAAGTTGCCCGGCTGTTACAGGAAGATTGTTTATTGGAGTGCAGAACTTTCTGAGCCAACCACCTGAGCCATGTGACTACAGGAAGTCAAGGGCATATGGGGTTTGTACAAGTTCCACGAAAGCTATTACATTCAGCAACTCGGCCAGGCATCTTTGTAAACACAACATTGATTCCTGGAATAACTGTCACTAGTTTCTGACATAAAAAAAAAACAGTCATGTGTGGAAAGATATCTAGTTACACAAAATCACAAACAACAAACTTGTCTGTCTCTGGCTTGAGAATCTCACCTTTGCCCTTCACATGTTTATAACTCATTGACAGACTGACTTCTCAGTTTTGTGGCTGATGCAGTCTTGGTGAAATAATCTGTCTATTTCCATCACACCTTCTCAGATTCAAATGCTGAACTTTTCATTGCTTTTACAGGGAGCTGACTATATATATCATATTTTGTTTTCTTGTGAGATTCCATCAACTACTAACTCTTATGTTTTTTTCCAAACCTGTATGTTTCAAGTATTTTTTCTTCTGCATACAATGAAAGTCAATGGGTTCCAAAACAACAGTGGAAAATAAATAATATATAAAATAAATCAATAAAAAAATCAAATAAAAAAATATTCTGCATTAATTGTATTGCATATTGTCACGGTTCACACACACGAGGAACAGGGGAACGAAGGAGCGAGGAGACACGGCGTAAAGTAACTCAAAAGGGTTTATTATTACTAATGTGCTGCTATGTACCACAGCCGAGCACTTTCTGTCTGCTTTCCTTCTCGTTCCTTTTGTTCAGATTTGAGTACCTGTGCATTGGGATCTGAAGTAATGAAACTGCACTGAAAATCTGGGGTTCAAGATATAATTTATATCTGGAAATAAACAAGAACTAGAACACACTTTAAATACACAGGAACTGATGAGGGGAAGACAAGGGACACCTGGAACTCATAAGACAATCAACATAGGAAACACCTGGGAACAAGGAATTCAAAACACGAGACAGAGAAACTGGATGACGGAGCACATAGGGAGCAAAGATACACACAAAACCTGGCCCAGAGTCTGACACATATGCACTTGTAATGTATTTCATACTTTAAAAGAGTAGTATGATTTTAAAAACTCCTGCACTTGCAGATAATATGATATTGAACATGAAATTAAAAGCTGCTTAAGTGTTCTTAAACACTTTGATGGCTTAACACATTTATGCATAGTTTTAAAACACACTTTGTGATAAAGTCAGATTAAAAGTTCATTTTAAAAGATTGTTTTTATAATCTTTTGTTGTTTTTTTTAAATGTACTGACTAGCATGCTAAAGTATTTCATTTTAATAAAAAATTTTTTTTGTTTTAAAGTGTTTTCTTTTATTAGATTCAAAGCTAATACATTTTAAATTAACTTAATTGCAGCTGCATCATTACAAATGAGTAATTACAAATATGTTTAAATACATGACATATACATTTCAATAGAAATTATATTAAAGTTTATTTTAGTTTACCATAAATGCTTATCAGAATTCATTGTACTTTAATCATGAAATTACATATAAAAATGTTTTGACTTAAGTTCAATTAACTGCATTTAATATAAATGTAAACTATTATAGTTCATTATAGTTTAGTTAAATTATACATTTTCATTTCATTTTCATTTAGTTCTCTATATATATATGCTTTTTCATAAGGGACAAAATAAATCGAGCCATACCGGAATCAATGTTTGCTCACATTGTTCTCTCAGATGTTTGGACTCCTTTATGTCCTTTTATGTTTTGATGAAAATATGGTACATGCTGCTATATTAAACTGATCTAGTAAGCCTTGTAACGACCTTCTGGAGTACATAAAACACAAAATATGAAAATATACAACTTAAAATGGTCTAATAAAATGGTCAACTCCCCAGCACAAGATAAAGACTGAATACAAATGTGGGTTCATAAGTGGATTTGTGTGTGTGTGTGTGTGTGTGTGTGTGTGTGTTTTTTTAGATTTTTATGGGCATATCTGCTCAGTATAGAACTCCAGTGGTACTTTATGTGCTAATTTAGAGTATCCAGCATAAAACATATGTGAACATTCAACGTTGTTTCCCCGCTTCTTATTGACCCCAGCTCTTGAGTCACTCCACCCTCCAGCGAAAGGTTGTTAGGAATCACTCTCCCCTTTCAGGCTAAAGTAGAGCATACAGCCTGTCATCTCTCTCTAAGATGTTCGACTGGCGTTTTGACTCTCTAGGGTTTACCAGTGCCAGTAAACAATTCCACTTACCACACCCTGAGCCCATAACACCACCTCCTGCCAAAATGATTTTTCCCTTTCTCGTAATATTGACCCTCTTTCGCTCTTATTCCCCAGACTGGTCATTTGCAATTCTCCCTGCCTGACCTTTGATGCTGGATATGGCTACACTAACTGTGTGATTTGCAGTTAATTACACCGAGGCATTTACAAGGGGCAGAGCTGCAAAACCAGGACTGGCTAAAGTCCGGCCCAAATCCATCACTCAAAGCATTGAGCTCTGCCAAGCACAGCTGTATCCAGTTCTCTTATCCAGCAGCTAGCAGGCCGATGTCTGGCCGTGCCAGAACACTCTCTAACCCAGACTGCTTTTCATCGAGTACAATATAAAGGATTTATGAGGATCCAGAGCCAATAACCAATAACTGACCTTGCCAAAAAAAGAATGGGGGAAAAAATTAGATGACAAAAAATACTTTCATGCCAAGCCCCAAAAAGAGCAGCAGCTGTGCATTTTTGTGAACGCATCTACACAAATCCATCTGCAATGAAGATTATTAATGGAATATTCCGGGTTCAGTACCCGTTAAACTCAGCAGCAATGCTGGTGTAATGTTGATTACCACAAAAACATTTTGACTCATCCATCCACAAAATAATAAAAACCTGTAAAAACTTCTCACAGGCAATGATTTGATGATAATATACAATGGCTGCACGCTATTGGTCAAACCACTTTTCAGTCATTACCTTCAGAAAGTCTGAAAACAATAAGAAAACAAATCCAAACCCTGACATTTCAGGCAAATTAGAAATCTTGGCCAGGACTTTTTCCGGGAAAAAGGGGATGTATGGTATGGTCACCCTATCATGAGTCCAATTTTTGGAAAGTAAAAAGGGAGAAATGTACAGTAAATTTTATAAATGTATTAAATGCACTTTCAGTAATTATTCTATTAAAACCAGTCTTGTTATTGTTACTCAGGCTAAATATGTTAAATGAAAATAATAAAAAATAAATTAAAAAAAATTAAATATCACATCAATTATCAAATATTACATAAAAACCTAAACTAAAAAATAAATAAATAAAAAAATAGAAATTTTGAAGATGAAATAAAATAAAGCTGAATTAAAATAAATAAATAAATTATATATATATATATATATATATATATATGAATAATACTACAATAACACATGCAAACTTGTGCATTATTTAAACTGTAAAGTTGTCCTTGTCATTTGGTCATTTGGTTGTTTTAGGATTATAAAATTGGACATATTACTCAGAAATGTACCCAGAAAATGTTACTAGTGTTACTATTTTACCAATATTGAAATCATGCTAACACACACATTGTTTACATTTTGTGGCTCTACTTTTGAAACGGTGAGTATTTTAACATTCACGAATTGGCCCTCTTTTTTCAATTGTAAGTGCCTCACTGTAACCTAGATATCTGAAATTTTTCAAAGTAGTCAATTGCAGTAAATTTTGCAGTAACATTATACCACAAGTGTTGTTTATTAATCTTTGTTGAACCTGGTGTATTCCTTTACCATGTAACTTTGCTATGTTGTCTTAAGTAATAAACTACCTCCAAAACTCTTTGAATATAGGGACAGACAGAGACTCTTGTGAATGTCAGACACAGTCATTGTTGTTTGTTTGAAGGTTTGCAGGTGGTTTGGGCGAAATAGCGTGAGATTATTGTTCAGTGGCACCCTCCAATCAGCGGAGCCATTTGCACGTGCATTCTATTTGCATAAGCGATGCATAATTTCTAGTGCTATTTCACAGCTGTCTTAACAGATTATTGAAGTAGCAGGATAAGAGTTTCTCCTAAGGCAAGGCGGACTATGTATTTCCTATAATTCAACATAAATTCTTGAGTGCACTCTGAATTAATCAGTGTAAAATGATGTTACTTTCTGAATTGTGATGGATTTTTATTTGTAGTTGTAATGAGATCATAGCTAAACATGATTATTTATGATTTAATGAGTGTTTGTCCCTCTTCAGATGTTCTGCTGATTCATACCCTTCTTACTCGAATATCTTAAGATCAGCGAAAATTCAAATGGAAATAGTTAAAATCCCTGACATTTCTAAATAGGAAGTAAGGACATTTCAAAATCAGCCTCTGGAAATGAGCTTAACCGCATGAGAGATGCGTATTTATTAGTATGCATGAGTAAATGGTGCATGAGCCAGACCGCTGCTGTCAACAAACTTCTATCATCAAAATGAGTTCAAAAGGCTAGATATCAGATATTCTGCCTTTCATTTGGCTCACACATTTGACATAGTATAACCAAAATAACTCTGGAGCTGAACAGAAAACAACACACATGACTGCATTTTGGAGACAGGAAACTGAAATCAGTTAGTTTTGAAACAGGAAACAAAATGTGTCACACAAGCAGACTTTATCAGAATTGCAATACATTTCACATGATATTAATGCCAGGGGAATATTAAAAATCCCTTTGATTGATGCTTGGAACGGTTGGGAAAACATTACAGAGCTTTCAGCACATGAAGACAGACGGACCTATTATGAAAACATATATACAGAAACGTAGAACACGATTTTTGAAGACATTTGTGAAGTCAGATCACTGATGTGTTATTTTCATCTAGGGACTGTTATAATACCAAGAAATATATGAAAAATTACAGCTTTTCCTGAACACTTTTGCACCACGTTTTGTTGTCGAGATCTGTCGCAGCTTTTTCATGGATCACAATTTTATTTCTGAAGAAGTTGCATCCTGTTGCTGTCACTACAATGTCTGACACAATATTTCAGAAATTTGCTAAAAATATACTTACCCTCAGGCCATCCAATATGCAGATGAGTTTGCTTCTTCAGCAGAAATTTAGCATTACATCACTTGCTCTTCAATGGATTCTCTGCAGTGAATGGGTGCCGTCAGAATGAGAGTCCAAACAGCTGATAAAAACATCACAATAATCCACAAATTCTATGTAAGATCCATGTTTGTAAATCCACAATTAAGATACTTTTATCTTCTAAACTAAAATACAAGTCTATCCATAATATTGTTTTCTCCAGAGAAAAAGTCTTGTCTGAATCAGGAGAGAAATATGCACAGCTCAAGCACCATTTACATGTTATGTTGGTGCATTTTAATGTCAGAGGACAGTTTCACTGGGGGAAGCATTATTATAGATTATGGACTTGTATTTTGGTCAGATGTGATGATTTACAGTATAGTTAAAATATATTAATGATGGATTTGATTTTTACAAACATGCAGCTTTTTACTTCACAATATGTTAATTGATGGACTGGAGTCTTGTGGATTATTGTGATGTTTTAATCAGCTGTTTGGACTCTCATTCTGACGGCA
>NW_015632035.1:283233-287316 GCF_001515625.1 Sinocyclocheilus rhinocerous
TCACTTGCTCAGCAATGGATGCTCTGCAGTGAATGGGTGCCGTCAGAATGAGAGTCCAAACAGCTGATAAAAACATCACAATAATCCACAAATTCTATGTAAGATCCATGTTTGTAAATCCACAATTAAGATACTTTTATCTTCTAAACTAAAATACAAGTCTATCCATAATATTGTTTTCTCCAGAGAAAAAGTCTTGTCTGAATCAGGAGAGAAATATGCACAGCTCAAGCACCATTTACATGTTATGTTGGTGCATTTTAATGTCAGAGGACAGTTTCACTGGGGGAAGCATTATTATAGATTATGGACTTGTATTTTGGTCAGATGTGATGATTTACAGTATAGTTAAAATATATTAATGATGGATTTGATTTTTACAAACATGCAGCTTTTTACTTCACAATATGTTAATTGATGGACTGGAGTCTTGTGGATTATTGTGATGTTTTAATCAGCTGTTTGGACTCTCATTCTGACGGCACCCAATCACTGCAGAGGATTTACTGGTAAGCAAGTGATGTAATGATACATTTCTTCAAATCTGTTCTGATGAAGAAACAAACTCATCTACATCTTGGATGGCCTGAGGGTGAATAAAATTTAAGCAAATTTTTATTTTTGGGTGAACTATTCCTGTGTTTTTTACACACATTAACACACACAAATCTGCTGGACATGTTCAATTTGACATAAAAAAGTGATTCTGTCCATCATCCTCAAATGAAAATAATCTTTATTTGGTTTGACAGGGAATTCTACGTTCAAAATAACATGAACATTCCCATTTGACCATAATGGAAACCTTTTCTCTTGTAATTATTTCATTTTAAATTCTTCCCACTCTGGAAAATTTGAGGGAGTGATATATTTTCATTATAAATATTAAATTCATGAAAAGTTAGGAATGTATTCCTTTGGTTCACACATGTGGGTTAAGTGGTTTGTATGTGTTTAGTGTGCCATAAGATGGCGTATGTGTGGAGAGTAACCCGGCAGCCTACAAATCTTCCTAATGATTACCATGCACGAACCGCTAATGCAAAACTTCTCATGGGGAATTTCTGCAGCACAGCGGTGCCCGTATAACCTCGCACAGATCTCATTATTTTATATAAAAAACAGAGATGATGCCACACTTTCCAGGCCTGAGCACCAGCCGCACTTGCTTTTAACATGTGGAACAGAAACCCTGCTAAATCTCAAAGCTGTTGCTTAGGAGACACAAGTATGGAATTAAATGACTTATTTAAAAGGTTGAGAATTTGATAACATTTCAAGGAAGGAAAAAGGCCATGTGTTTGTCTCATGAAACAAAACAACCAGGCAGAAAAAATTTGATTACCCTTGAAATCGCTGTATTTTTTTTCATTTTATTTTATTTCTACTGGGAATAGAATAGAGTGGCTAATTTATTCTTAAAAGTCTTTCCAAGGTTCTTATTATGTCATTTTCAGTTTGCAGCTACACATTTATGACTGCTTACAAACAACAGACTGCACTTTAGGGAGCTGATTATCTTTTTATTCATCGTGTTTAATAGGGTGTGCATCCTTTGCATGTAATCCAGTGTATTAAGGAGAAGGAATATTATTAGGATGCTGAGAAACAGGATTATTGTGCATATGTAATTGTGGTCAATGAGTCAGGATGTGAATATGTAATGATATTACCGTCTTTGCCATTTAAGCTGTTGATAAAGATTTTCAGATGTAGCGCTGAGAACGTTGGGAGATTTGTTGAGCTTCGGCGCACATCTGTTCCCACTAGATTTTCGGATTTAAATGATGGTTTAACAAGATCGAGCATCTCATGCCACTAAATGTGAAATGGCTTGGCATGAATGAGAATAATGATGGTGCAATGACAGTAAGATTCAGTGGTAATGCCTGTGGAAAATCTGCAGTACAAAGCACAGAATCTGCACCCATTGTGCCTTTTCAAGGAGTTTAGAACAGCTAATGCCAGTAAGTTTTCATTCTATCTGCTTTTTTATATATTATCCTAAAACATGGGTCTTCAACGGGGGTGCAATGCATTATTGCAGGGGATCTGCCAATTATAGTTTGATCTCAAACTGTTTTGTGAAAAAACAAAACAAAAAAAAACTTGTGTTAAACAATAACATATGAACTGAACTTCAACCAAAGATAAAAAAGCTAATGCTCAGATAAATATTTCATTGTAAATCTCATATTAAATTAGTATATATTAAAGTAAATTGTAATCAGGGTTTGGAATTAACACCCACCGAATGTGTGTGCAATAATTAATTGTGGTGGGTAGCACATATAAACTCACTAGGCAATTCGGCAATTTATGAATCATACATTATGTCCCATCACTTCACATGCTGTCACATCAGAGCCTGTCCCTCAAAAGGAGCCTCCAACATTAGCAAAACAAAAAGTTAAGAGGGTGGCAGACTGGACGAGAAGAGCCATGTATTTAAAATTTGAACACATCATTTTCAGTGAGTGTAAGCACACCTGCGGCACAACTTGGTATCTGTAGGTGACAAATAATATGACTTCGAGGCTGATCAAAAGACAAGATGCTGATTTTTGCGAGGAAACCGCTGATATTTTTATGGACTGACAATCTTTCTGCGAATCTACGATGTGTTTACCATTAATATATACGTTTTGAAGTAAACTATATTTGGAAATTAGAAAAAAAATGAATGTCAAATGTCACAGAAGATTTAAAAAAAAATATTTTTATGATATCTGCAAACGATTAACGGTTGTAACAATGAAAGCCATTCAATGATTCGGAATCATATTTAATAATAAATCTTTTTATATATTATATTATTAATATATTATCTGTGCTAATAATCTGTGCAAATCTTTTGAATATTTCTGATATTTTTGTATTGGCTAGTTAAAGTTTTGAATGACCGGTGTAATGAAATTACTCATTTGTAAGGGAATTAATTATTATTAATTCATTCAGGTTTTAAAAGGGCTCGAATCTGAATATTCTGAGTCAACCTGATTAAAGCTGAATTCAAATCTGATAGTTTACACTTTAAATCAAGGGTCGTCCAGCGAGCCGGTGATTCTTAGTATATTTTAACAATTTGAATAACTGTATTCCCCCTGGCCACGGGTTAATACGATTATAATAATTCGTAAGCTCTTAGAGAGGTAACGTAATCTTTGGCAAAGGGTTAACCTTGAAATTATATGACACCAAACAATGATTCATTATAAATGAAACATGAATTTTACTGGCTATCCTAGATTACATCAAAACTAAGCTAAAACACACATACACACAAACATTTATTCTCCTGGTGTCTGTAATCCTGTGCTGATCCGTTGTTTTTTGTGTGTGTTATGTCTGCATGTAGTGCAGTTCCTAGCCTGCCTGTCTGTTTTTCCCCCTTGGGGTTGTTTTTGTTTCATTTGATTATTAAAAGAAAGAACCATTCATCCTGCACTTGAGTCCTCGCTTCATCTCTCCACACGCACCGTGACAGAACGGATCAGCCAACATGAGGACTCAGCGGAGAAATGGCTCACTCCATCTACCGGTCTCCACTCTCTCCAGCCCCCTCTACCAGCGCATGCTCCAGCTGGATACCTTGAGCTCCCTCCGTCAACGAGGGACTGATCTGAGGGAGTTTGCCATGGAGTTCAGGAATGCTGCAGAGGGGCTGGGCTACAATGACTCCGCTCTTAAGGACTTATTCAGTTATGCCCTTGATGAGCCTATTAGTCACTGGAGCATGTCAGGATGCGATCATGTATCCTTTGAGGGGTTTGTGGAGTTCTTGACATGTTCCCCAGCTAAGGGGGCTGCAGTGCCTCCCGTGATGGCGGACAGGGCTGCAGCGCCTCTGAAGCTGCAGCGCCCCCGGTGGTGGCCGAAGAGGTTGCAGCGCCCCCAGAGGCGGCCGATGAAGCTGCAGCGCTCCCGGTGGTGGCCGAAGAGGTTGCAGCGCCCCCAGAGGCGGCCGATGAAGCTGCAGCGCTCCCGGTGGTGGCCAAAGAGGCTGCAGTGCCCCCGGAGGCGGCAGACGAAGCTGCAGTGCTACCCTCTCAAGCTCCATGCCCTGCCGGCTCCGCCCAAGCT
>NW_015632035.1:287458-287698 GCF_001515625.1 Sinocyclocheilus rhinocerous
AAGAGGAAGAATGGGTCCGCCTCGCCACCCCTAGAGGTGGCCGAAGAGGCTGCAGCACCCCTGGTGGCGGCCGAAGAGGCTGTAGCGCTTCCAGCAGCAGCCGATGAGGCTGCAGCGCCCACAAAGGCGGCCGACGAAGCTGCAGCACCCCCGGTGGTGGCCGAAGAGGTTGCAGCGCCCCCAGAGGCGGCCGATGAAGCTGCAGCGCTCCCGGTGGTGGCCGAAGAGGTTGCAGCGCCC
>NW_015632035.1:288066-289675 GCF_001515625.1 Sinocyclocheilus rhinocerous
CGGGCCTGGCCCACCATCCCTCCCCCTGATCCACCTCCGTTCCGCCTCCCTCCGGGATTTCTTTTGGTGGAGCGTCTGGAATCCGCTCCTTAAGGGAGGGGTTCTGTCACAGTCTTCAGTGGGTATGCCCAGGATGGCCAGCAGATGACACTGTTTTCTGTGATCACATAGCTTGTGTTGTGTTTGTTTGGTGCCATTTGCTCTCTCCTGTCTATTGTCTGACCCCGCCCATCTTGTTACCTCATTATTGTTTAAGTTGCTCCAGGAAGTGGATTTGTTCGCGTCTCGAGAGACGACCCACTGTCCACTGTGGTTTTCTCTCACGCATCCAGCCCCGCTGGGGTTGGACGCCATGGTACAGACGTGGCCGAGACTACGCCTGTATGCTTTTCCCCCGATCGCTCTGCTCACGGGAGTTCTGGAGAGGGTCCGGAAAGAAGGGGTCAGTCTATTGCTGGTAGCCCCGTTCTGGCCGGCCCGGGTGTGGTTCTCAGATATCATGTCACTCCTGGCAGGCCAGCCGGCAAAGAACCTGACCTTTAAGATGGTCTTTCTCCTGGCAATTACTTCGCTCAAGAGAGTGGGGGATCTCCAGGCCTTGGCTATCTCGCCGACTTGCCTGGAGTTTGCCCCTGGAGGAGTTAAGGCCATTTTACATCCTAGGCCTGGCTATGTGCCCAAGGTGCCATCTAATAGGGCACGGCCGGTGGTTCTTCAGGCCTTCCATCCTCCGCCTCATGTGTCGGCGGAAGAAGAGAGGCTTCATCTGCTCTGCCCTGTCAGAGCATTGAACATCTTTATTCAGAAGTCCTCTCATTGTGGGAGGTCAGAACAGTTGTTGGTGTGCTTTGGATCACCCAAGAAGGGACTTCCTGATTCCAAGCAGACAATTAGTAATTGGATTGTTCAGGCTATTGCTTTGGCCTATCAGGTACGCGGTTTGCCTTCACCTGTGGCATTGAGGGCCCACTCTACTAGAGGCATGGCGTCCTCTAGGGCCCTCCTGTCAGGAGTCCTGTTGCAGGAGATCTGCGATGCGGCTGGGTGGTCCACCCCGCATACTTTCATCAGGTTTTATAGCCTGAACCTTCCCTCCACGCCGGGTGCACGAGTGCTCTCGTCCTAAGTTGTGCCTGGTTCAGCTTCACACTAGGACAGGCATGTTTTGGTGTGGCATAGTGGGTATCCGTTCCCCTAGTGTCGTTACCGACGCAGTGTGAGTTCCCTGAACGAGACATTTGCCACACCTCTCCTTGCCTGGGAGCGACTTGCTTCATCGCAAAAGCTGACTCTGTTGACTCTGTTGTTCCCTTTGTAGCTTCCGACTATGCCGTCACATGTTACGTCATGACGCAACACCAATCAGGATTGGAATAGTTTCATTCATGCTT
This sequence comes from Sinocyclocheilus rhinocerous, assembly GCF_001515625.1. Taxonomy (NCBI): domain Eukaryota; kingdom Metazoa; phylum Chordata; class Actinopteri; order Cypriniformes; family Cyprinidae; genus Sinocyclocheilus; species Sinocyclocheilus rhinocerous. Next base: position 289,458 of record NW_015632035.1, read on the forward strand.
CAGACGCGCTACGCTGAGGGGTTTCCCCTAGTGTCGTTACCGACGCAGTGTCTCGTTCCCTTTCTCGGGGAACAAGGGTTACAGTCGTAACCCGAGACGTTCCCCCTCGAGCGAACTCACACTGCATCGGTAACGAGAGTAACCCGAGTTGAGTGAACTTTACATCATACTTTAAGTATACTACTATGTCCCTATTTAGGTATTCATTGTATTCATTT
>NW_015632035.1:289882-299413 GCF_001515625.1 Sinocyclocheilus rhinocerous
GTCTCGTATTTGAATCATCAGGGGGGTCTGAGGTCGCGCCCTCTGTGCAGACTGGCGCATCAGATCCTCCTGTGGTCCAAGGGGAAACTGTCGTCTCTCAGAGCGATGTATATCCCTGGGGACCAGAATCAGGGAGCAGACGTCCTGTTGAGGCAGGGGTTGAGGCCCGGGGAATGGAGACTTCACCCAGAGGTGGTGAAGTCGATATGCGAGAGGTTCGGCCCAGTGGAAGTGGATTTGTTCGCGTCTCGAGAGACGACCCACTGTCCACTGTGGTTTTCTCTCACGCATCCAGCCCCGCTGGGGTTGGACGCCATGGTACAGACGTGGCCGAGACTACGCCTGTATGCTTTTCCCCCGATCGCTCTGCTCACGGGAGTTCTGGAGAGGGTCCGGAAAGAAGGGGTCAGTCTATTGCTGGTAGCCCCGTTCTGGCCGGCCCGGGTGTGGTTCTCAGATATCATGTCACTCCTGGCAGGCCAGCCGGCAAAGAACCTGACCTTTAAGATGGTCTTTCTCCTGGCAATTACTTCGCTCAAGAGAGTGGGGGATCTCCAGGCCTTGGCTATCTCGCCGACTTGCCTGGAGTTTGCCCCTGGAGGAGTTAAGGCCATTTTACATCCTAGGCCTGGCTATGTGCCCAAGGTGCCATCTAATAGGGCACGGCCGGTGGTTCTTCAGGCCTTCCATCCTCCGCCTCATGTGTCGGCGGAAGAAGAGGGGCTTCATCTGCTCTGCCCTGTCAGAGCATTGAACATTTTTATTCAGAAGTCCTCTCATTGGAGGAGGTCAGAACAGTTGTTGGTGTGCTTTGGATCACCCAAGAAGGGACTTCCTGCTTCCAAGCAGACAATTAGTAATTGGATTGTTCAGGCTATTGCCTTGGCCTATCAGGTACGCGGTTTGCCTTCACCTGTGGCTTTGAGGGCCCACTCTACTAGAGGCATGGCGTCCTCTAGGGCCCTCCTGTCAGGAGTCCCGTTGCAGGAGATCTGCGATGCGGCTGGGTGGTCCACCCCGCATACTTTCATCAGGTTTTATAGCCTGAACCTTCCCTCCACGCCGGGTGCACGAGTGCTCTCGTCCTAAGTTGTGCCTGGTTCAGCTTCACACTAGGACAGGCATGTTTTGCTGTGGTATAGTGGGTAGTGTCCTTACAGATGCAGTGTGAGTTCCCTCGAGGGGGAACGTCTCGGGTTACGACTGTAACCCTTGTTCCCCGAGAAAGGTAACGAGACACTGTGTCTCTTTGCCACATCTCTCCTTGCCTGAGAGCGGCTTGCTTCATCGCAAAAGCTGACTCTGTTGTGTGCCGGCATCCCTTTGTAGCTTCCGAATATGCCGTCACATGTTACGTAATGACGCAACACCAATCAGGATTGGAATAGTTTCATTCATGCTTCAGACGCGCTACGCTGAGGGGTTTCCCCTAGTGTCGTTACCGACGCAGTGTCTCGTTCCCTTTCTCGGGGAACAAGGGTTACAGTCGTAACCCGAGACGTTTTCTTTGAGTGAACTTTACATCATACTTTAAGTATACTACTATGTCCCTATTTAGGTATTCATTTGTATATATTCTGTTATATGAATATCTGAACATACAAAACTTGTATGCTTGTAAACAAAAACATTTTATTCTAGTTTCATACATTCTTTGGCTTCATCTGCTCTGCCCTGTCAGAGCATTGAACATTTTTATTCAGAAGTCCTCTCATTGGAGGAGGTCAGAACAGTTGTTGGTGTGCTTTGGATCACCCAAGAAGGGACTTCCTGCTTCCAAGCAGACAATTAGTAATTGGATTGTTCAGGCTATTGCCTTGGCCTATCAGGTACGCGGTTTGCCTTCACCTGTGGCTTTGAGGGCCCACTCTACTAGAGGCATGGCGTCCTCTAGGGCCCTCCTGTCAGGAGTCCCGTTGCAGGAGATCTGCGATGCGGCTGGGTGGTCCACCCCGCATACTTTCATCAGGTTTTATAGCCTGAACCTTCCCTCCACGCCGGGTGCACGAGTGCTCTCGTCCTAAGTTGTGCCTGGTTCAGCTTCACACTAGGACAGGCATGTTTTGCTGTGGTATAGTGGGTATCCGTTCCCCTAGTGTCCTTACAGACGCAGTGTGAGTTCCCTCGAGGGGGAAAGTCTCGGGTTACGACTGTAACCCTTGTTCCCCGAGAAAGGTAACGAGACACTGTGTCTCTTTGCCACATCTCTCCTTGCCTGAGAGCGGCTTGCTTCATCGCAAAAGCTGACTCTGTTGTGTGCCGGCGTCCCTTTGTAGCTTCCGAATATGCCGTCACATGTTACGTCATGACGCAACACCAATCAGGATTGGAATAGTTTCATTCATGCTTCAGACGCGCTACGCTGAGGGGGTTCCCCTAGTGTCGTTACCGACGCAGTGTCTCGTTCCCTTTCTCGGGGAACAAGGGTTACAGTCGTAACCCGAGACGTTTTCTTTGAGTGAACTTTACATCATACTTTAAGTATACTACTATGTCCCTATTTAGGTATTCATTTGTATATATTCTGTTATATGAATATCTGAACATACAAAACTTGTATGCTTGTAAACAAAAACATTTTATTCTTACTTCATGCATTCTTTTTTTTTATAAACACTTGAATGTGGGTAAGTTTAATAAAAAATAAATAAAATAAATAAACTAAATAAAAGCTGAAAAAAGACTATGAATTGGATTCAGAATGATAATCAAAACGTAGATAGAGTCGATCAACACCCCGAAGCTTGATAGTCATTACCTCTTGGGTCTACATTTTATTCCATAACATTACACAGTTTTGATGCTGTTTTATGTCTGATGATCGTGTTAGATTACATGTGGAAGCTTCCGTTGTTTCAGTTTCTTCTTCGCTTGTGTTTTGGAAATTCTGTACAGAAGATGTGCAATAGCGCTCCCTACCGTATAACAATGAAAACATGGATTCCCGGAGCCCAAGTATAGCTCAAATATATTTAGACTTTTTCGAAGTATAAATCAAGTATACTTAAATGTCATTTTAAGTATATTTCTGAGAAGTACAGAAATCACATTTCTGAGAAGTACATAAAAAGTAGACTAAAAGTATACTGTCCTATTTTTAGTTTAAAAGAAGTATACTAATAGCACACTTGAATAAACTTATTTTTCGTAAGGGTATATCCGCCTGTTTTCTGTCAATATGCGCGACTTGCGATTAATCGGCCGATATATCGGTAAATAACTAAGAGCAACAAAGTGTAGGAAACGCTAAAACTATTTGCGCTACAAGTCAGTGTGTTTATGATTCTGATAATAAATTTAAATAACATACCAAACGCAGTGTGCATATTACACAGCACAACGAACCCACTGTTTTCGTACCGATATTAATAACTGGAAGCAAATGAGACTGAAAGTCTCGCACATTCTCCCGCGTAATATAAAAAATAAAGTGGATACTCGGGGAAAAAAACAATTTTCACACAGAAATCGCTAGTAAATTTCACAATTACTTACAAAGAAACAACAATTAACATATTGAATCAAACACTAAATTTTGCAGTAGAAAGACCGAAATTGTGTTTTCCTCAATAACCTTTGTTTTATATACAACTTAATTTTTTTAAATAAAAAATTTGTACACCTGTCTAAATCTTTTCGGACATGAGGTATTTTTTCAGCATTTTTAAATGATTTTTTTTTTTTTTTTTTTACTGAAAACCAAGCATATTGTACAATAATACAACCAAATATGTCGGGGGCATATAGAAAGAAAAGGAAAATGTATTAGTTTATTAATCAATTACAGAAAACCATTGTACCTTTTAAACAATTGCATAGTTTGTATTGCTTTCAAGTTGTATTGCTCTCCAAATATATCTTAATGTCACTTTTAAATTGCATTTTGTAAACCATTTTTGACTTCGTAAGGGATGTTATTTTAGTAATATTTATATATCTTTCTAGTATTTATTAATCATTTGATAATTTTTTTATTTTAGTTTTAATAATTTTAGTATTTCAACAAACTAAAAAAAAAAGCACAAATAAAATAGGAGACTACTAGAAGTACATTTGTTTTATCTAATATTTATGTTTTATTTCAGCCTTATTTCAATTAATTTCAATTTAAAAAAAATAGTTTTGGGTTTAGTTAACAATAAGAACACTGGTTTATACATTAATATGTTAATAACATATTCCATATGGTACTATAGTGTACGTAATACAGTATCTCTATATATCAAGTGGTATAAACCTAAAAAGTTTAAAGTTTCCCAAATAAAGCAAATAAATATATGTGCTACCGAAAACTTAAGTCGGAAATAAGAAAAGCAAACTTGAGTAGTTTCTTATATGTATTTGTTTACTTTTTAAAATTCATTTGATAAATGAATGATCACTGAAACCGACATAGAGAGTGACAGAGATATATGGCTTTAATTTCAGTGTGGACGTCATAACAGTGGTCTTTTTCTTTTCTGTGACTTTGAGAGGCTCTGACATAAAAGGCAGCTGCTTTCAGCAGAAGTATAAATCAGCTCCATAATCAATTCTGATACTCGTGAAAAACTGACAAGTAGAAAGAGACAAAGAGTTACACAGAAAAACAGGATCATTGATATGTAATGTGATAGTTCACTCATGAATGAAAATGTTATAATGAACTCTTTTTTTTCTAAACTTTCTTTCTTCAATGGAAAACACAATGAGAACTTTAGCAAAATGTTCAGGTTGCTCATTTCCATACAATGGAATTGACTGGTGACCAGATATAAGTAGTTGCTATGACTTGTGTTCCATATTTCAAGTCTTTCGAAATTTGTAGCCACTGTCTATAGTCAATAGTGTAGCAATGCATTAAGCACGGCTTATTTAGGGGTAACTTCCAAACATCTTTATATTGGTCAAAACATTGAATATGTTCAAAGTTTAACAAACTTCAATGCTATGCAACATTTCATGTGACTCTAATGCAAAATTCCTTATGTAGTTTGAAATGACTTAGAGCCTGCAAATGAAAGAAATCTCATCTTTTGAAAAGTGCACATGTTTTGAATGTGTACTTGTAGTGTACTTGGAGTCCTGACAGTATATGTTTAAAACAAACAAACAAACAAAAAAACTTGCAGATAATGTAATATTAATGAAAGGCAACTTCAGTGTTCTTAAAGGTATACTTTCATGACTGTTTCTTAACACACCTATGTACACTTAAAAAGTACACTTTGTAATAAAAAAGTACATTTTAAATCACTATGTTTTAATAATCTTTTCCCATGCATTAAATTATATTTATTTTGATGTGTTGACTAACATAGTAAAGCAGAAGTACAAGTAAAGTAGATCATAATTTTAACTTTAGTGTGTTATTCGACATTACATTCGATATTGCAACCTAAAGTAAAGTCTGCATGTGAACATCTGTGTTAGTGAAGGAGACCCAGGTTGTGTGAATCACCAGCCTGTTACCAGCTGATTCAGCTCACCTACCACTCGACAGGAGACCAAACAGAATTAGTCAAATCAGAGCTGGCACTAATGAAGAAAAACACAAATTTTCAATGCACAAGTGATGGCCAATCAGAGGATAGCGAGACACTACTGGAACAAATTACCAGCTTATCTGTCAGCTTTCGTCAAGCTAAATTTTGTAAGATCAAATTTTCACCTGGAAAAATCGAACTTCCTTCTGTTCCCTGGAGTGTTGATGTGTGGCAGGTGGGTATTCCCACATTTACATCTGAGAACGATTAACTTGATGCATCTCACTGGCTTGGAGTCACACAGTGTTTAGTTTCTCCAAGAGAGAAAACAACAGAGAGATCCCAGAGAGATCTCAGGGCAACACTGATGGACTCTTTGGCCAACAGCTAGTCTGAATAACCTATGAATGATATGGTTAGATTTGGCCTAAACACCAAACCTTACGGGTCAAAACAACACATGCTTTTTTGGGATTCATCACTATGGTTTTTCACGAAACACTCTCCATCCTCTTAACCAAATCACAGAAGCGATGAAAAACATGACTGATGGTCCAGTCATACCTCTGATTCCATAACATACTAGGTAAAGCTTTTGGCTTTAAAGCTATTGGGTCTTTTGAATGGCCCCAACAGCTCAGGCCATTAAATTGGACATTTTTCTAGCCCTCCATATTGTCGAAGCACTCTAGGGTCTTGTTAAAGTCCCTCATTGTTTTTTATAAGGGGAGAGAAAGTGCTTTGATAGATGCTATCTCAGACCTCGAGGTTAGAGAAACATTCTTTTTTTCACATATCATTTTTAGAGAGTGGGACCATTTTCTGAAATGAAAAATAACTGAAAACCACTGTAAACTGTTTAATTGTGTGTTTCTGCCTTATTGCCTTCTGAAATCTTGCAAAGGTTGTACAGATAATTGCTTTCCGGCTTAATTAATTGCATACTTTTATGTTCTTAGAAAACAGCAACAACAAAAAAGCATTTCATGTGATAAAACACAGAAGTACAAAAAAAAAAAAACACTTTAAAAATCTGGAAATTTATCACAAGGTCTACACAGATTACTTCTATACTGATTAATATCATATGTTGTGTTTGACTTTGTATTGAATTACATGTTTAATGTACAGCAATATGCAACACAAATACATGCTGATAAAACTTACAGTTCCTCTTCAGGAACTCGAGCTGCATCGGAGGACGCTTTGGGAACAGCCTTTAGCGTGACCGGCTCTGAACCACATGTGTAATCAGTCCAATGGATGGGCGAGACGTCACGGGCGGGGTGACGTAGCGACCAGGAAGCTTAAAAGCACGTGCGGTGAAACTGGCGTCAGCTTTCTGTCATGCAGCAAGCGCTCTGTGTGTGTGTGTCAGTCTGATATCTGTTTGTGAGTCTTATTTAGTGTTGTCTGTCACGAAATCACAAGACAAAACCAAAAACCTAAGGCGAGGGCAGGCAGCGTTCAGGCTGTGAAGGCGCTCTCAGATGGCTCTCTTTGAGGAGGGAGCCTTCATTAGCGTTCCTCGCGGTGCCGGTCCCGCTTTCATCGAGGCAGAGCGGCGGCTGTGCTCGTAGGTTTCGCATATGTATCCGGTGGAGGGAATGTAGACAGGCGAGTCCCTATCTGCTTCCTTAACCACCAGATCCGGCGCCCGCTCTCTGGGTTTCGGAAGCCCGAGCTGCGGTCCTTCCCCCTGGGGAGAGGGCACGACGCTCCGCCTGTCTTTCTCCGAGGAGATTGATACGGAGGGCGTCGAAGAGCTCGCCAGTTGCACAAGCATCAGTTACACAAGCATATTATGCCTGATATTATAATGAGCAGCATTAATGGGGAGCAGAGCTTGCGCAGTCGGCTCTCGAGGGGCTGATAGTACTTTTCCGCTCTCGCCGGACACGCTCCGAGGAGTGTGTCCGTGCCTGTGATCTTGCGATTGCGGTCCCGCTGCTGCTGAGGCACGGCGGCGACTGAGATCGCGGGGATCGCACATGATCTGGCGAACGGGTTGGAGACGGCTTGTCCTATCTCCACCCGTGTTCCCTAGATCTAGAGCTCGTTCTCGAGGCTTGGAAGCCCGCGCTGCGGTTTCTTCCCCCTCTGAGTGAGAGCTCGCTGCTGCGACCATCTTTCTCTGAGGAGATTGATGTTGTTTGTATGACTGAGCGGCTCGCGCTCTGCCGAGGCCACGCGTATATTACATCATTTCGGTTTTTGATGTGAATCTTACTCATCAGACCGTATTTATTCGTCTAGTTGTTTGACTGCATTTAATTCTGAGGAATAAAATGAAGTATTTATCTGACTATGAGAAGTTAGATATACCTGTACAGGGGCTCTTGGGATAAATTTTTTTCTGAGTGAGAGCACGAGTTTACCTCTCTTCCTCTGAGGAGGTTGAGGCGGGCAGGGGGGGCTGCTGGGCGGAGTAGTCCCACCCTACCGTGTTCCAGCCCCTCATTCTGGGGGCCTCACTTCTCGTACTCCGCAGAGTCTAGAGTCAGAGTGGTTGCTCCCAGGCTGAAGGCTTCTAACGGAAGGCGGTTCTGCGGACCGTCATTCTCGCTGAATAGTCTTCATCCTAAATGTCATGACGCCTGAGGCTTAGGACTTTTTGAGGGCCAGCTCCCTCTGGGGAAGAGCAGTGTACACCGCATTACACGGTGCCCGTCTCTCCTCAGTGCCTTCAGGAGATCGGTCTGCCAACCCTGCCGGTGTTCCAGGGCGCAGCGGTCTCCGACGAGCGCTTCTCTCAGTTACCGCCTGGAAACGTAGCGGTACTAACGCTATCTAGAGGTCTCTAGAGCAGCTAGTACGGCCATCCCCTGCCGGTCCGCCACTTCAGGGCACCGAGCTAGCTGCTCTAGGCACACCAGAGGCCAGTTTTGCGAGACTGGTTCCCTTAGAAGGTCACCTGGCGGTGTGGGAGCCCCTGCCAAGTGTGCTTCATTGGGTCCTGCCCCGAGCAGGCTCTGGTCTAGTGTTCCTAGCAGATGACGTGGGTCTGAGAGCCATCATTTTCAATAGGAGACTTCAGCTATGAGAGTCCTGATGCTGTGGCTCAGGACCTCGGAGGGCAGGCCCCTCTGGGGAAGGGCAGTGTACACCGCATTACACGGTGCAGTCCGAGGAAGGATGAAGGGTTGCGTCCAATTTTAGATCTGCGTCTTTTGAACCACTCAGTCAGGGGACTGAAGTTCAGTACGCTCGCACTCAAACAGGTCATGTCTCAGACCAAGTCCGATGACTGGTGTGTCACGATCGATCTAAAAGATGCACATATCTCCATCCACCACCAGGGAGGTCTGCGCTCATGTCGTTTGTACAAACTAGTGTACCAGATCCTTGTGTGGTCCCAGGGCAAACTTCTCTCGCTGAGAGCAGTTCACATTCCTGGGCATCTCAATTTGGGAGCAGACATCCTGTCGAGGCAGGGGCCGAGACCCGGGGAATGGATGCTTCACCCCGAGGGGGTGGTGGACCTGTTTGCGACTCGAGAGACATCGCACTGTCCTCTCTGGTTCTTTCTCTCAGACGAGGTCCGTCTTCTGCTAGAAGCCCCGTTCTCCGCAGGGTTGACCCACTCCACCCTGAAGATCTACGTGGCGGCCATTGTGGCCTACCACGCCCCTCTCAGTGGCCAGTCAGTGGGCAGACACCCCCTAGTTACACGTTTCCTCTGCGGTGCGCTGAGGCTGAGGCCTCCGGTACGATCTCGTGTCCCTACGTGGGACCTGGCTGTGGTGCTAGAAGCTCTCTGTAGGCCTCCCTTCGAGCCTATCGAGGATGATCGCCACCTCACTATCAAGACTACCTTTCTTCTCTCAAAAGAGTTGGGGATCTGCAGGCCCTCTCAGTGGCCTCTTCCTATCTCGACTTTGCGCCCGGTCTGGCCAAAGCGTTTCTGTACCCTCGAGCGGGGTATGTTCCCAAGGTCCCCTCTTCTACACCACGGCCTGTCGTACTTCAGGCCTTCAGTCCTCCTCCCTTCAGGGAGTCAGACCAGCAGAAGCTTAACTGTATGTGTCCAGTGCGAGCACTGGACGCATACGTCCACAGAGCTGCC
>NW_015632035.1:299450-299909 GCF_001515625.1 Sinocyclocheilus rhinocerous
TACGTCCAGAGAGCTACCCTGTGGAGAAGGGCGGACCAACTGCTTGTGTGCTATGGTCCCCCTAAGAGAGGTCTTCCAGCTTCTAAACCAGGGGTCGGGAATCTTTTTTGACCTAAGAGCCATTTTTTTATTTTTGGTTAATGCATTTTTCCGAAAGAGCCAAAGTAAAAAAAAAAATATATATATAGTATATATATAAGTATATAGTATATATAACATTTTCCATTTTCCATCTAAATTACACAAAATTAGTTAACCAAAGATGCCTAGCAGTACACACATCACATGAATTAAGTTATCTGCTATTAGCAATTGCTCAATTTAATAATAATAATAATTTAATAATTTAATTAATTATGATACACATTGTTAGTAGCTTGTATCTTGTATATTGTTGATCAGTTAGTACACTGTAAGAAAAATATCTAGAAAAATGGAAAAGGTACTAGTAATTTTCCA
>NW_015632035.1:302457-302745 GCF_001515625.1 Sinocyclocheilus rhinocerous
CATCGTGCAATGACATCACAACGTCATTTAGCAACTTTTAGCAACAAATTGACCTTCCTTTAGCAACTTCCCCTGAAAATTAATTGGCAACACTGATGAATTCTCTTCAGAGTTCTCTCTCTCTCTCTCTCTGCACGCGCGTGTGTGTGTAAGAGACTGAGTGAGTGAAAAATAATGCACGGTGCCGACCGTATTTATGTGAATACACACCAGTGCAGGCATTTTGACACTCCGTGTTTTTACCGTTTTAGGCGCGCCACCCACGACAAATCTAGTATGCTTGTACGT
>NW_015632035.1:303219-303336 GCF_001515625.1 Sinocyclocheilus rhinocerous
AGGACATCTGCGACGCTGCGGGATGGTCCACGCCCCTAACCTTTGTCAGGTTCTATGGCTTAGACATGCTATCCACTCCTGGCTCTTCTGTTCTCTCGCCCTAGCTGTGCAGGCTTC
>NW_015632036.1:0-159 GCF_001515625.1 Sinocyclocheilus rhinocerous
ACGTCAACCCGATTTTCATTTTCAACCAAAATGCAACGTCTGTCTAACGTTGGGGATTGACGTCAATTTGACGATGGCTTCTGACGTCAATCTGACGTTGGGTTCTGATGTCAATCTGACGTTGGGTTTTGATGTCAATCTTACGTTGGGTTCTGACGA
>NW_015632036.1:766-3573 GCF_001515625.1 Sinocyclocheilus rhinocerous
TGACGTTGGGTTCTGATGTCAATCTGACGTTGGGTTCTGATGTCAATCTGATGTTGGGATCTGACGACAATCTGACGTTGGGTTCTGACGTCAACCCGATTTTAATTTTCAATCAAAATGCAACGTCTGTCCAACGTTGGAGATTGACATCAATCTGATGTTGGGTTCTGACGTCAACCTGATTTTAATTTTCAACCAAAATACAACGTCTGTCCAACGTTGGAGATTGACATCGGGTTCTGACGTCAACCCGATTTTAATTTTCAACCAAAATACAACGTCTGTCCAACGTTGGAGATTGACGTCAATCTGACGTTGGGTTCTGACGTCAACCAGATTTTAATTTTCAACCAAAATGACGATGGGTTCTGACGTCAATCTGACGTTGGGTTCTGACGTCAACCCGATTTTCATTTTCAACCAAAATACAATGTCTGTCCAATGTTGGGGATTGACGTCAATTTGACGATGGGTTCTGACGTCAATCTGACGTTGGGTTCTGACGTCAACCCGATTTTCATTTTCAAATAAAATGCAACGTGTAACGGTGGTGGCCGCCCTAGCATAAATAACTCTATGATGAAAATATTCGGGCGCCAGTCAGGTTTTAACCCTGACAAAATTTTAATTAAACCCAGGATAGCAAACTAAAACACCACCTGTTACAACATTAAATCACAGACAGTCAAAAAATACTGTTCAAAGGGACTATTTATTCCTCCATGGCATGAGAAAAAAAAAAACAAATACACGTTTGAACAATAAGAAACAAACAACCAAAAAACCAAAAGACAATAAGCAGGGGGGGGGGGAAACAACAGTTCAAATTAAATTTCGGTTTGCGGTCCACGTAGGAATTGCGCCACGCTAGTGTACGTTTCCAATAAAGCAGATTGACGTCCACAATCATTTATAAATTGTCCATAGAGGAAAAAGAAGAAAGAGAGAAGAAGAAAAAAAGGAACATTAAATAAGCATTTGGTCATTTCATAATTATCAAACAACAAATCACAAAGCACCAATAATCATTTAACACTCAAAACAATAAGCACACCGAATGTGCGAAAGTGAATGTGGTGCGAGTGCGTGCAGGTGTAGTAGTGAGTGCAATGAGTATGTGTAATGGCGGCAGAGAGGTACTGACCCAGTTTGCAGTCATGACGAGAATTGGAGAGTATAGCGGGTTTTTCCGACACCAGGACAGGTGGATGAGCAGCCGATGCTTGTCTTCAGAACAACTTTAAGTGCAGACGATCTGGCAGTGCCACGTTTAAAAGTAATTTGGAACTTCACAACGCACCAGACATCACTCACAAGAAAAGCAACCGTTTGAACAAACAGCCATCTTTCCACCTTCGCAGCGTTCTCCAAACAATCACTCCCACACTACTGCAAACTTTTACAGATGACGCAATTACTCTCAGGTATGACTCACTTCCTTATATCCTCTTTCCTTCCGCTGATAATTGAAATGCTCCACCCCAAACACGCAAAGTGAAAACGAAAGTAAACCAAAATATGTTGTGGCACAACATTTTCACTGCCACAAACGTCTGTCCAACGTTGGAGATTGAAGTCAATTTGACGATGGGTCCAACGTTGGAGATTGACGTCAATTTGACAATGGGTTTTGACGTCATGTTGACGTTACGTTCTGACGTCAACCCGATTTTAATTTTCAACCAAAATACAACGTCTGTCCAACGTTGGAGATTGACGTCAATTTGACAATGGGTTTTGACGTCATGTTGACGTTAGGTTCTGACGTCAACCTGATTTTCATTTTCAACCAAATTACAACGTCTCTCCGACGTTGGGGTCCAACATCAATCTGAAAGTTTTCTACTTTCGGGTATATTATACTAAAATACTATAATATTATAATAATATTATACTACTATAATATTATACTACTACAGTTTACTGTAGTAAAAACTGAAGTATACTACAGTATTTATTACAGTTTATCAGTTCACTATAGTTAATACTACAGTATACTACTCTCGGATAAGCCAGTGGAAGAGCATTCATTTAAAAAGTGTTGTAAATACTATAAAATATACAGTATAATACACTTTACTATAGTATGGTTCAAAAACACTACAGTATTTATTATAAATTATAGTATGTTTTCATGTGGGGTGGCGTAATGCATTAAAATGTGTTTTAAAAAGACCAAACATAGTAAACATTTTTAATAAAGCATTCTATCTAAGACAAGCAGGTTATGGGAGGAAAACGCATAATTAAATGTGTTGCTTTTGTATTCTGGGCTCATATCTGCTTGTCTGTGAATAGAATGCTTTATTAATAATGTGTTTACTGAGTTTGTTTTTTTCAAAACACCGTTTTAATGCATTAAGCCGGAATGTTCCAATGGTTAATTTGTGAATTCGACTAGTCCAGAAGATTAAACTTGTAGAAGCTAACATCTCGTGATTCAATAAAACAGACATAGTGAGTCAAGTTTACAATAAACAATTGTGCATTATATGAAGGCTAAAACTGCACAGCGTTTTTAGCTTTTTAAACAACATACCCCATCCTACACCAACTACGCACACATTCCCTATCATTTATGCCTATGAAAGACGATCGAACCAATCAGAGTAGGTATGGGGCGGGGTGACATGTGCAATCCCGCCCCAGATGCTGCCCCGCCCCGATCTGCAGGCTGCAGCCGGGTATACTTGTGTATACTATACTACAGTGCAGAAACCCTACAAGAGGCCCTTCCAAGTGGATAACAGGCTATGCTTGTGAGGTATGTCTCAAATCTATCTATCTATCTATCTATCTATCTATCT
>NW_015632036.1:3583-7303 GCF_001515625.1 Sinocyclocheilus rhinocerous
AGCGGTAAAAATCAAGTTTGAGATCATTTTCATTAAAACATCTAATTGCCAGATTTCCAGTGTCCTACCCATAATAAATTTTTTCTGGACAAATAATAATCTTTAAAGCGATTTTTTTAAGTTTCACAGTCTAGCGAGTTGAGCGGCAGTCCACCTGTCACTCAAGTGGCCACGCCCTTAATTATGCAGAACTTTAAGGCTTAATATAATTTAAACAGATGAGTTATAAAAAAATTCCCCCGCCTCACAGTTGTCATGAAGGGCAAAATTAGCTATATAGACGAAAATAATTTTTTGAACCAGGCTGTAAACATGTTTTTTTCTGCTGTAAAATTGGGCATTTTAACATGGGGAGTCTATACTGACTCCCTTTTGGAGCCAGTCGGTGAATTGCAGTTTTAGTCACTTTCGTGTTGGTTTCACAAGAGAGACCGGAAGGTTGCTGCTTGATTTAACCTCAGAGTTATCTCAAAGTCAAAAAAAAAAAGGTGCTGAGTGAAGTCTGATTTTATGGTGGCTGTGCTTTAAAATTCAAGTGAAGAAGGACCTTGAAAGTCTGACAGTAATCAGCTAAGTTGAGTTGAGTTGAGTACTACTGTAAGGTTAACACTGCCTGCTTTAAATGTTTCAAAATGATTAACAGTTGAAAACATTTGTTAGAAATCTAGAAAAGTAATCAACAATGAATCAAATGTAATCAGTTACATTACTTTAATAAAGTAATTGTAATAGTTGCATTACTTATTACATTTTAAAAAGGGTAACTCGTAATCTGTAACCTATTACATTTCCAAAGTAACCTTCCCAACACTGGTTAATAGTTAGTAACTGTAATAGCGAGAATTGGTCCCCAAACTAAAGTGTGACTGATAATCCTTACATTTTAGCCTAATAAATGATTATGTATGCAATATTTGCTATGCTGTGTCGTCCAAAACAACAAAGCCTTATTTTTTCTGTGTTCTGTGCATAATTTACCCTAATCAGTCTCTGTGCTGTCATTATTTTCCCATATCACAAGAGGGCAGTGTTTTTAAATATCATTACACATAATACACTGGCACTAGGGGGTAAATTGATGGAGCACAATTTCGATTGAATTATTACCAGTCGTCCCTCTTTTGATCTGGGTCTGTGCTATTCTTCATTAGAGTTTGGCAGATTCATTTTGGCCAAAAATTATTAATAGTAAGGATGTGATGTAGGAACGGTAATGCAAGTTGTCACATGACACACATCAACAAGGCCTACGCCGGTGCTGGAGATGTGGCTTTTCTTCTCATATCTGGCTACTAATTGAAATGCTGTTGAAAGCTTTTACCGCATTTGCTTGGTTAGGGTCACCATGTCATCAGTAACACACTGGGACAAAATCCAGATTTATCCGAAGGGGGATGGGAAAAACGCAGTGTCTCACGATGATAGCAGATGGCATGACGGTACGAAACAAATGGTCCAGCCAGACTTCTCCATGACAGAATCAATGTCCACCTGTTCTCCAAAGCACAAATCATCAGCTACTCTTTCCCGACTGAAAATACAGCAGAGTGAGAAAAAGTATAAATATCTACATATAAATGTTTACAGGTGTCTTTAGCAGAGGCGAGGCAAGCGTGTCTGTGCATGTGTTTATTGTTAGACTGTCTGAATCGAATGCTGGGCAAAAAGAGCATGTTTCTACGGTGATGGCCTTGAACAGAACATTTTCAGGTGGAGTATGATGGGAAAAGTCCCCTGTTATGTCCTGCCAAGGACTCAGGAGGCTTGTCTGTGACCTAAAGCAGGATTGCAAACTAGAATTTTATATTTTCTGAACCATATGTTACTGCCACAATGCTGAGGTGTTGTGGGTGGTTGCTAGGGGCGTGGCTATGTGGTTGTTAAGTTTTTGCTTAAAAAAGACTGCCCTCAAAGTTTATAGATATGGCGCTGTATTATATATACAAATATTGGGCATGAAATTGGTTCAAATTACGTATGCAAAGGAAGGGCGATACCACTTACCAGTGTCGGGGGTAAATCATTACAAGTAACACGACTAACGTAATCAGATTACTTTTTCAAGTAACTAGTAAAGTAATGCATTACTTTTACAGTTGGAAGAAAATACCTGAGTTACTTTTTTTTTACATTTATTCACTGACACCTCTCCTGTCCCCATGTTGAGAGAAATTGGGAGTGAGGTGCAGAGGCACTTCCTTCAGCCGGAGGCTTATTCATTTCACTTTTGATATGAAAGGCTCTTTACAGTTGCCAAAAATATAATTTTGGGGTTTTTTTGTTATTCAAAAAACAAATAAGCAAGTCCAGCCCATGTGACAAAAAGTAACACAAAAGCAACATAATGCATTACTTTCCATAAAAAGTAACGCAATTAGTTACTTTTTCATGGAGTAATGCAATATTGTAATGCATTACTTTTAAAAGTAACTTTTCCCAACACTGCCTCTTATTTGATTTTCTATTCAATGCCAGTATTTTCAAAGGTCAGTATCAGCAATACTGACACCTCTAAACTGAAATTTTGGATTATTTCCAATAGTAAAATGGGTAATTTGATGGCCACTGAAAGGGATAGTTCCTTGAAATAAAACAAAGATTACTGGAGTACTTTTTACAAGAACATGCTATTTCAGTGTTTCTACTTCAAAATTTCACGTTTAATTCAATATATATTCTTTGTAATTGTTTGTGAAATTTACTAGCAATTTCCTAGTGAAAATTGCTTCACCTAATTTGTTTTAGTGTAGTTAAAAATATATGCCTGTGACCGACTCTCCCATAATGCACTGCAGTGTAAACAATCATAGCACATACCGTTAATCACTTACTGATCCATGATAATATGATCATTATAAAAGTATAAAAATCCTTTGATATGTTTATTAGACATATTTAACAATGAGAATATTATATATTTTGCCATCTAGTGAAAAAGGTAGTGTAAAATGTAAAAATTGTTAAAATTGCCAGTTTTAACATTTAATATTGCTTTATTGCAAATTATTAGATTGTTTTTGTTTACATATGGTTAAAATATGGTTACTGTAGTGATAACCATGGTAATTTAGTGGTAAGTGCGGTTTTACTACAAATACTATAGTAGAACTACGGTCACTGTTGTAAATCCGTGATTTATTTTCATAAATGACTGCCAGTGACAAGCTGTTGCACCCATAAAGTGCAAGCTTTATGAAGTGTATGACTTATATTAACAACGATTACAGAACAGAACAAAACTCCATTTGAACTTTTAACGTTCAATTTTAAAACATTTAGGAAGGAAAGGACATGACATGTGGCCAAGTATAGTGTCCCATACTTGGAATTTGTGCTCTGCATTTAACCCATCCAAGTGCACACACACAGCAGTGAGTAGTGAACAAACACACACACTGTGAACACACACCCAGAGCAGTGGGCAGCCAATGCTGCGGCGCCTGGGGAGCAGTTGGGGGTTCGGTGCCTTGTTCAAGGGTCTCACCTCAGTCATGGTATTGAGGGTGGAGAGAGCACTGGATATTCACTCCCCCCACCTACAATCCATGCTGGACCTGAGACTCGAACCCGCGACCTTCGGGTTACAAGTTCGACTCTCTATCCGTTAGGCCACGACTGCCCCCATTTAATTGCACACTACTAAAAAACGTCTCGAGTTGCGCATGTAACCATGGTTCCCCGAGAGGGAACGAGACGCTGCGCCCCCTAGGGGGCACATTG
>NW_015632036.1:19155-61509 GCF_001515625.1 Sinocyclocheilus rhinocerous
GTGACAGCAGCAGCAATCCACCTGTCACTCAAGTGGCCACGCCCTTAATTATGCAGAACTTTAAGGCTTAATATAATTTAAACGGATGAGTTATAAAAATATTCACCCCCCTCACAGTTGTCATGAAGGGCAAAATTACCTACATAGACCAAAAGCACTTTTTGTACCAGGCTGTAAACATATTTTTTTCTGCTGTAAAGTTGGGCATTTTAACATGGGGAGTCTATGGGACTGACTCCCTTTTGGAGCCAGCCTCTAGCGGTCAGTCGATGAATTGCAGTTTTACTCAGTATTTAGTACTGGCTTCAAGCGAGAGACCGGGAGGTTGCCGCTTGCATATTACACAATACATCTTAACCGTTCGCTTGAGGTCAATCTTTTTTCAGAATAAAAGAACCTGTTATTTTATTCTACTCGATTTTCATATTAAATCGACACTTTTCGACATTTCATATTAAATAATATATAATTTCAATCGAGTTCATAAAACCATACTTTTTTCATTTTAGACGATAGTATTCTACTATGGTAAAAATGACTCATATAAGCATTAATATGAGTTTTATTTGTAAAGTAGACACAAATTCAAGTCAAAGGCTGGAGTAGTGAAAATGTTTTTGTAGACTGTAATTACATGTAATCTGATTGAAATGCTGCCATCTGTTGGACGCAATTAATTTATAATCCCGATTATATATATATATATACTCAGTATTTAGTACTGGCTTCAAGCGAGAGACCGGGAGGTTGCCGCTTGCATATTACACAATACATCTTAACCGTTCGCTTGAGGTCAATCTTTTTTCAGAATAAAAGAACCTGTTATTTTATTCTACTCGATTTTCATATTAAATCGACACTTTTCGACATTTCATATTAAATAATATATAATTTCAATCGAGTTCATAAAACCATACTTTTTTCATTTTAGACGATAGTATTCTACTATGGTAAAAATGACTCATATAAGCATTAATTAATATGAGATTTGTAAAGTAGACACAAATTCAAGTCAAAGGCTGGAGTAGTGAAAATGTTTTTGTAGACTGTAATTACATGTAATCTGATTGAAATGCTGCCATCTGTTGGACGCAATTAATTTATAATCCCGATTATATATATATATATATATATATATATATATAATTATTGTTATTATTATTTATAAGCTATTTTATAAGATATTTGGTAAAGAGTGTTTTCACTTATAACTTCTGGCATGCCAATGAAAACATGTTTTAATATAACAAAAAGAAAGATTTCCCAGTTGTTCCCAAATAAGATTTTCTTTCAGTCCGATCGAAATTCAAATTTTCTCAGAAAACGTCACTAACACCCTATGTGTACCAGTAGCCCACGTCATCTTGTGAGAGGTTAAAAGAGCAGCCTTGTGCTGAGCAATGACTTGTTTAGCATATGAAGAAGACATGAGATTCCCACAGTGCAACTAACAACCATGAAGTCTGCAGAGCCACACATTATATTCTTTTAAGATTTCCCTTTCTGTTTCAATAGGCACTCAATAGTGGGCTTTAGTATTTCAAAGTGATAGAGACAAAATGCTGCTTCCCTGCTGTATTTTCAAAACACTAAAGCAGTCTATGCCATGCAGTGTTTGGGGGTAATATTAACAGAGACTGAAATAGTGATGAAGGAAATGCTTTCTGCAGACAGGACAGGCTGGTAGAATTGTAAAATCTGCAGATGCTGTAATTACATATTTGCATAGAATGAGAGGATTTTTTGTGGTCTTTTACACTTTGCTTAAGCTTAGTGTCATTAAGTATTTAGACTGTAAAATAAAAACAGCCCCCTGATCATCTCTCACATTTTTTTTGTATTATAAACAAAACATATTCATGTTCCAGACCTTTCTATTTCAAGCACCCTTTTTATACAATGTTTTGATTGTATCCCATGTTGTGAGATATATAATTTTAAAAAAAGCCTAGCAGTGGGTGGGGTTAAGAGGAGCTGAGTTTTGTCCTTAACAACAGAACAAACTCATTAACTTGGCTGGAGCATAAAAAAGCAGAGGACGTGTAAGAAATGTGTTTATATTCTAAGCCAATCATACAAAAACATCTGCTAAGAACATTAACAGGCCTGTAATAGGCTAACTGAGCTGAAGATGATGCCTGTCAGGAATATAAAGATATTTAAAACAAAAAACAAAAAACAAGGCACATCTCTTCACAGCCTAATAATACAATGACATTAATGAGTAGTTTTGAGTCCTTATTAATATTAAAATGTGATTGCAGTGTCTCAACCAGCATATCTATTTCACCTACATCAGCACTTATTGTTCTTCACCCATGTGACTGTCGTGCTGTAGTGCGCATGCTCCGTGAGTGCTGCATGCATAAAGGAAATATCTGGCCAGCAGAATATTTATTATTGCCGTTCGCTCTCTCAGAGCTGCTTTTGTGACACCCAGTCATCAACTTTAGAGTGTGTAGACAAAAAATTGGCCCAATCTTACCATTGCTAGCTGTGGGTCACGTGAGCTGACAGCCCGGACCCATCTAAGTTCTACAGTGCGCATGCGCAGTCTGTATAGCGCGATTGATGGTCCATCGGCTTGTGTGTGTGTCTGAGCTCCCGGGAACCCGATCAGCTGCACTTCTCTGTGTGCGTTAGTGCAGCTGCAAGTTTTACAGTACGATCGCCGAGGTCGAGGGATATTATTGAAGCTCGTCGTTATAAATATGTCTACAAACAAAGTGAAGAAATTGAAAATGGCCACCAAATCATGCCCGGAGTGTGACCAACAGGTGAGGTGTTGTTTGATAATGAATGATACATTTTTTTTTTTTTGTCTGAAGTTTTGAATCGCCGGATTGTTATCTTAAGTATGGTGTGTGCTTCAATAAGGTAAAGATATTTATTAGATCTGTGTGAGTTACAAACAACGTTGCTACGTGATGTGAAATATGGATTCCACATTTTTGTCGATTCTATTGAAGTGATATTGCTGATATTATGTACCTTATCACATAATAAGCCACCAAATTTTGTTTTCATTTTAGTTTGGCAATGAAAACGTGTAAGGCTGTAAATGGATATCCAGCTTACTGCATCGAAACGATGAAATTTCAATGGTTTCATGCAGTCTCTTTTTAAATATCACGAAAAAAGTGATCTCTGCGATTACAGTGCTTTTAAATGTGCATGAGCTTATCTAAAGGCTCCAGCCTCTTCTAATAATGATAAAATGATATATTCATGCTGGTTTTGACGTATAAACGATGAATTATCATGGTTTATTTTGCCCTTGAACAAACAGACCTCGCGTCATTGCAGATCATTTCATAAGACTGTATTTTGTGTCATTGTATCGTGTTTTGGCACATCAGGGTATTGTTTCCTGTTTACTATAGTCAGTGTCATTTTTTCCCCAGTAAAAGGACACATCAGTGTTGTCTTTATAAGACGCATCATATTTTTTTTACTCCTCCGTAAATGTGTCATATTGATTCCTCCAGTGTTGTGAAATATTTAGTCAGTCATTGTACGTGAATTTCAGTGTGTAGTGAAGTTCACTGAGCTCTTTCTGTTTCTCTCAGATTCCTGTGGCTTGTAAATCCTGTTCTTGTGGCTACGTCTTCATAAGCCGAAAGCTTCTCAATGCCAAATTAAATGAGAGGTCTCCAGTAATGGGTAAATTGTGCATCATTTATGTGTTTTATGCAAATGAAACCCCCATATATCCACTCCTATATTATGTTATGCTAAATTATGTACTGTTAAATTATTTATCAAGTGGCCTTTAACAAGATTCAATGTGACTATTGATCTGGAAAGTGACTGCTGCTGAATTGATGTTTAAAATTAATTACAATGGAACCTAATTTCAGATCTTGATCAGCAAACTTTTCTGTGCCACTGAAAATTAACACTTGCTCATTTCATCCCTTTAATATCTACCCATAATGAGTCAACCATAGTTAACCTGTGTTTTCTGGCTATACTCATGAGTCATGAGTCATGTTGAAAAAAACTGTTATTTTTGATATACTATCAGTATGTGTTGGACTCTTTGGGCTAATGAATGGAAATAAATAGCAGGCAAGTTTCCAGTCAGCAGGATGCATTGAGAATACTGAGATGAGTGGCGCAGTGATGGCTGTTTGCTTGTGTGAGTAGTGCTAAGATGGGGGAAGGGCAAACTAATTCCTGTCTGAAAAGCTTGTTCCTGCCGCCTAGCTCTCTCCCCCCCCTCCCGCCAGTGATTTATCAAGAAACTAGTCACAGTATTTCAATTGACTCATTTTTATGATACATCAAGTCATTTATAAAATCTCCCAAAGATTACATTATACAAAATAAATTTGTCAAAGTTGAACTGGAAGTTTGTTGTATTTTAATGGGAGGGATTTTTGCAAAGTAATGTTACAAAATGACGTCTGTACAAAATTTAAAAAGTGTGTTATATAAGTAATAAGAGGCCAGCTTGGGTTGTCATGATCTTGTTAAAATGTGACAACTATGTGGCTTATAGTTACACAGCTTGGGCATATGAGCACATTTCAGTGTGCAGTTTTTTCACAACTAATTGGTGAACTTGTGGTTTAAAATGAATGTTTTTTACATTCATTTGATTTTCTGCTATTTGGAATTAATATTTAAGCACTAATGTCAGGTTTTAGGTCAGTTATTAGTATTGTATTGTATAACCTAGAAAACAACCTCTCATTGTGTGCATAATAAATGGGCAGGTAGTTTTATGATTTTTATTTTTCACAGCCTAGCTGGCATGTGCATTGCGTTTTTGTTGTGGCGCAGACTCAGTCTGTGATTGTTACATTGAGTTATGACTGGAATGCTCTGCACAAATGTTCTTTGTTTGAATGTTTTTCAGTGGTGTAATGTGTACATTGATTTCCCCACTTCTCCACTTTCTTACATTTTTTTGTTCAAATAATAGTGAGCTTTCTACAAGTCACATAAGGAATTTGTTTGTTAATATGTGGAGGGTGTGAGATCCCACTTATGTTATATGAAGGCTGTAGCCAAGAAACATTTCCATTTTAGCAGTAGTATTCGTTCAGGGCTTACCTTCACTCCGCTAAGAATAATGTGCTCAATTTGAAATAGGACAGACTTTATTTAGATTGGCCTGGCTGCCCTTGCTTTGTTTGCTTCTTGGAAAGAGAATTTTAATTCAGATAAAATATTAAATGAAAGCCTAAATAAGACATTAATTTATAAAATGGTGTCTGTTCGCAACATGAAACAAGGCAAATGTGACAAGAATATTTGATCTCATTTACAGCCAAGCTTTCCAGATATTTTACAGTAATATTCACACATGATGCAACCCCATCTTCATGATTGTGTCCTAGTTGTTAAGGAGTTACACAGTGTTAATTAGCTGTAGAACAGAGCTCCTCTTGTTAGTGCAGGTTATTGACAGGGCCTGGATTCCTGAGTTAACATGCAGTCGTACAGCAGGCCTGTAAACTGAGTGAGCAGAAAAAGATCTTATCACAGCGTTTAGAATCAAATGGCTGCCATGGAAATACTTGATTTATATAAATATTTAAAATATCTGTTGGGGAAAGAATGTGTTGCCATTAGAGATTCACAGAATTGAGTTACACCAAGATTATTAAATCATCAATCATTCAAGTGCTTGATTATTGTAAATAGGGCTGGACAATAATTCAATATCATTGTGTCGCGATATAATTTTTTTCAATAACGGTGATATGATTTTTAAACACATTTCCGATATCTCGGTATACATTACCAGTGTTTCCCATACATTGATTTATTTGTGGCGTTTGACTTCGTTGAATAAACATGAGCACTGCACGTTTCAAAATCATAACACGTCGCGGGTGTTTTATATGAATTTATATCTGAAAAGAAAGGACTGTCTTCAGAAAAGTTTTAATGGCATTTTCATTTGATCTGATAAAGAAGCGTTCATGAGCGGAGCTGCTTTGATTACAGCCATTACTGGGGAAACCGCTAGTTTTATCACTCTAAAAGCGCCTCCTGCTGGCAGAGAATGAGTTTGCATTTTCAATAAACCCGTCTCCAGCAACATTTCCAGTTTTTGTTGTTGTTAAATTTTTTTGTTTTCTGCAGCGACTCGGAGCACTTTTCATACCCTTTTCTCTGGCTGAAGCACATTTGTTTCAATCTATAAGAATAATCAGCCTACACTACCAGTCAAAAGATTTTTAACAGTAAGATATATATATATTTTTTTTTAAGAATTCTCTTCTGCTCACCAAGGCTGCATTTATTTGATCCAAAGCACAGCAAAAACAGTAAAATGTTGAAATATTTTTACTATTTAAAATTGCTTTCTATTTGAATAGATTTTAAAATGTAATTTATTCCTGTGATCATACATAGCTAAATTTTCAGCATCATTACTCCAGTCTTCAGTGTCACATGATCCTTCAGAAATCATTCTAATATGCTGATTTGCTGATTATCAATATTTAAAACAGTTGAGTAAATTTTTTTTTCAGGATTCTTTGATGAATAGAAAGATCCAAAGATCAGCATTTATCTGAAATAAAAAGCTTTTGTAACATTATACACTATTCCATTCAGTATAATTTTTATTATTTTTTTGGGAAAGAAATTATAGAAATTAATACTTTTATTTAGCAAGGATGCTTAAAATTGATCAAAAGTGATGATAAAGGCATTTATAATGTTACAAAAGATTTCTATTTCAGATAAATAGTGTTCATATCGATATCGGAATTATATCATATCGACCGAAATTAAGAAAGATATCGTGATATAAATTTTGGCCATATCGTCCAGCCCTAATTGTAAATATATGTGATTTAAATGAATTTTTGGAAAGTTGACATGCTTATCTAAAAATATTTTAAACAGCATGTTTCTATTATTATTTTTTTTATTATTATAAATGTAAATTTAATAAACTCATATTAATTGAGCGGCTACATGGAGTACATGTATTAAAATGAATTTGTCACACCAAAATAAATGAGTGAACGATGAAAAAAAAAGAAACATGTAATAAACATAATCAACATAAAATGCTGGAAAAAGTCACAGTACCTAATATATACAATTTACTTTACACATTCATATACATTTAGAGCAAAGATATTTGATCATTTAAAGAAAAAAACAAAACTCCCTATAATTTAATTTTACATTTGAGATCTTTGACAAATTATGTATACTATACACATTATGTATACCAAATTCTGTATGTATATCTATTTCTTTTTCTCTTTAAAAAGCTTTCAATTTATTATTATTATTATTCTGGTCTACACTCTTAAAAATAAAGGTGCTTCACGATGCCATAGAAGAACCTTTTTGTCTAAATGGTTCCATAAAGAGCCTTTAACATCTGAAGAACCTTTCTGTTTCACAAAAGCTTCTTTGTGGTGAAAGAAGGTTCTTCAGATTATAAAAAGGTAAGAAAGAGATGGTTCTTTAAAGAACCTTTGACTGAATGGTTCTTTGTGGACCCAAAAATGTTTCTTCTATGGCATCGCTTGAAGAACCTTTTGAAGCACCTTTATTTTTAAGAGTGTAGTCACTCATATGATCTCTCTTCTGAGTCTGTTACTAATGACGTTTACTCAAAGCCTGAAGAGTCCTATAAATAAACTCCCTCAGAGAGACGCAGGCCTACTTCCTTCAGTAACAAGCTCTTAATTCTCTGATTGTAGCTCTGCATATGACTTTTTTTACATCATTTGCTGATTTGCATGTGGACTCACAGACCCTCTTTTGGCTTTTTAGTCTGTCAATAATGGTTGGGGGATGGGTTTAAAGATCATGTGAGGAAAAAGAGGGCTGCTGTTTGTATTAAAACTGTTTATGAGATGGTGTGGCTAGTTTGTATATCTAGAATATGAGTGTATCAACAGCAGATACTGTGTAATTTAACCTTTTGATTGTGTTTCAGACAAATTGGATGCAACGAGAAGACGAACGGAGAGAATCAGAAAAGAGAAGATAAACTTAACATCAACCAGTGATATGGAAAATAGGAGGCGACCCCGTTCCAGCAGTCAGTCAGATCCGATCCGCAGAGGAAGAGGCAGACCCAAAACTGGTGGGCTGAAGAAGCAGGAGGAAGAAAAAGGTAATGTGCTGCTCCCACGTGTCTGGGGAAAAAGTAATCATTATAGATTTATGGTCACTATAAACATTAACATTAAGAAATGTAGACGTCCAGGCTGATTTTATTGCTGTTATTTTTTCATTTGCATTTACAATAATGTCAATTTAATTGTCTACAATAATAATAATACACTTTATTTTATAAACTTTTCTTGGAATATATGTTGGAATATGTTCTTAGAATGTATATGCTCAGATAGTGAAACCAACCAATTTCTTTGAAAATTAGAATATGAATATAAACAAATGTTTCGTTAAGCTGACAAAAAGGGTTGTTGCTTTGAAAAGTGCCTTTGTTTGCTCAATGAAAGCATTCTGAGTGAGTGTGCTTTGAAGGGTTCTTGTGAATAAGATTTATTTTCTGCTTTTGCGAACACCTTTTTTCACTATAGACGTGACATTTATTTTGAATGCTTTATTTTTATAGCTTAAATGCCTGTTAGGTCAAACAGTAAATGAGCACAAACTTAAAGAGGAACATTTAGGAGCATTTCAAATGTCTTAAGCGTTAAGAAATATTTTCGAGAAGTTGCTGTAATATTGGGCTAGGAAATGAACGATTTTGACGTATGTTCTCACGTCTGGAGCATCTGGCCAAGAGGAGGTATAAAACAATACTGGCAGCATGGTGTTTAATTGTGTCTTGGAGTCCAGATACAGTAAACTTAGCCAAGCCGCTACTAAGACCTACCTACCACTCCTATCCTCAAACTGACCTTCACTCCCATCATGCCCCTCTCTGATTTCACACTCCCCCTAGAGATTTCTGTTTATTTAAATTTGCATTTAGAATAAAAGCCTCTCTTTGGTGTGTCACCACTGATCCTACTCCTGGCCACACCTAGCTGTAAACCAAATAGTGTCTCCTATTAAATAAAGCTCTCTGTTGAGCAACCCTAGTATGTTTTAGATAAAGCTTTTTTTTTTTCTTCTGCATGGACACTAGGACAAAAGAAATCTTCAGTATTCAGCAGCCATCATGGTGGCATGTGGTTCATTGTACTGTTTCCAAGTGTACCGCTTTCATATTGTGGATTAATGATTTACGCACATGGTTCTTTCTTTACTCTCTGCTGAATAAATCATTGCCGGGTTGGAAGCTTCTATGCATTATCAGCTCTTCCATGGAGGAGTGACGATTTTCATTTCACTGCAAATCTGCTGTGCCTTTTACTTTAAACAAAGAGTTTCAATTAAATGACATTAGTCTAAAGTTCTGCCCTTTTGGTAGTTGAATTATGCTTTGTATCCTATAATAAATTGGGACATTTACCTGTTGATAACAATCCAGTCATGGTTGTTTTATTAATTATTTTATTTTATTTTCTTTCACAGAAAAACAGGAAAAGGAGGTTGATATTTATGCCAACCTCTCCGATGAGAAGGCTTTTGTGTTCTCGGTGGCCTTGGCTGAGATTAACCGCAAAATTCTGGGCCAGAGACTCGTCCTGTAGCAGGCGTTGGAAACCGTTGCAGCTAAAACTCAGGACTCTTACTACGTGGCTGTGTGGGTGTCCCATATGTCTATGTAAAAGCAGGTGGGAAACTCTGACCCGGAAAGGTTTAAACCCCTGCCTGTGTGGCCGAAGCTCACTGGTGCTACCGTGAATTGGTGGGATTTCAGACGCCCGGTTTGTGTATGAGGAGAAATGACTGTTATCCTTCACATGAGTGAGAAGTGTAGTAATCATTAGTGGTGTAGAATGGTATCTATTTTAATGACAATTTTATGGAATGTACTAAATGTTTCTACCAAACATTTCAAAAGCTGTTTATTGGGGGACAGTGGGTTCACCAAAGCAATTTATGTGCAAATTATGACTGGTGCCATTATTCAGACTTGTAAGTGGATCTACTCCAATGTTTGTTTATTTAGGTGCCAGTGAGCCATATTATTTCAAAATTAACCTTGTGGGAGCTGAGCCCAAGGAAATGCCGGATTAATGGTTATTTATTATGCCTCAACCACCTTAATTTAAGTGCGTATTTTATTTTTCCCTTTTGGCATTGTTTTACGAATGGTAACAGCATACATGTGTAAAATTCATCCTGTATAAATGTATATTAAATTCAATTGCATTTAAACTCGTAGTTTTATTTTTAGGGGAAGTTAATTGCAACCATTCCTTCTCATACGTCATCGGCCCTTTTTTTAAGATGGATTTGGAGCAAGAAAAATGCCTATGGCAACTCTCGTAGAGAGAGCTCATATTTCAGCTGTCTTCTGAAGCTCTACTCAAAACTGAACCATTTTGTTTCAGTTCTTCACAGGCAATATTTCACCATGAGCAAGGAACCAGACTCAAATGTGATGAATAAAATGCATGAGGATTGTCCTGATTTTAAATGAAAATGTAATATTTGGTATTTATATAACATTATAATTTACAAAGAGCCCAGACCATGTTGAACATGTTGTATTTATTTATTTCCACCTCATTTCGGATTGTGTTAGCTTCCCTAGGAGAGCAGCTGCCGCAGCTAGTCTTTTTTCCAAAGCTTCATCACCAAGCAACAAGCGTACCTCAGAGAAACCAGTGTGCTGTAGTTTCCAAAGAGATGACAGATCACCGGCTCTATATTCCCTTTTAAATTTGTCACTGACTTGCCCCCAGCAACCTTTGTGATTCTTAAAAGGCATATTAATGAATCATTTATAATGTAAAACATGCCTACTTAATAGTACACAGTATGTCTCTTTAGTCAATATATTCTACCCTCCTTTAGCCATTAGTGTGCAGAACAGGTCAAATATCTGTATGCTGCTTCAACTCTTTACATGCAATATTTCACAGTCAACATATGACTTGTAAATAGATGCCATGTCCTTTGTAAAAGGTTGCAAGGTGTGAAGCATTCTTAGTAAATGGAAATCATATCCAGATGTTGCTGAATTAATTTCACAATGGGTTACAAGGCTTTTACATGAATTTTTATGTTCACATTAACAAACACTCTCAAGCTGTGACTAAAGGGTCGGTTTAGTCTCCCCTGTTGAACAAGAAAAACAAGGTTGCAGAGCTGTTACTTGGTGTGCATTCTGGTATGATAGGTTTCATTTAAAATAAAAAGGGAGGAAGGGGGTCAAAGTTGGTAGAGAAACCAAGGCAAAGGGGCCAAAGCAATTGTTCATGGGAGTTTGAAAAAAAAAATAGAGCCTGAAAAATTATGGCCTGTACAATAAAATTTGTTTATGAGTGATTAAACGAGGTGTAACAATAAAACTGCAAATACTGAGCAGAAACTCTGCAACTGTATGGCCAATAAGGTGAGACGGGTGAAGAGATAAACGTTGCATTTATCTTCATTTGCATTTGCTTGCCACCTTCAGTCAAGAACAGTGTGACAGCTGTTAACAGCTTTTGTTCTCTGGGAGCTAGGCTTATACAAAACCCAACATGATTCATTCACTTCATTTAACATAAGTTTGTGGATTTTTGCTTGTGGCAATGTTTTCCCGTGTGATTATTAAAAAGTTGAAACTGTTATCATATCTGCTTTCGTGGGTTTCAGTGACATGACGATGTAATGAGTCACTGGACAGTTGGTGTTTTTAGTCTGAATGGTTTTAAGGTCAACGGCAGATGGTGTGTCTTTCTGTGGTGGAGGTGATGAGGGTCTGATCTTGTTTGGCACTTGCCATTTTGCCTGGAGGTTAGGAATAAAACAGATTCATTAGGTTACATGAAATGGAGAAGTTTAATAATACCATCCCCTTTAAAGAAAATTAATATTTGTGTGCTTAGAAATGTACCCTCACAATATTTCTTTAGATGTAGTCTTTGTCTCTGCTGTGTTTGTCTTTACTAGTTCTTATATAGTTTTGTACAACTGCATTATTAAGCAGGGCTCCGGCCTTAGATCCTAATGTACAAAGCTTGATGAAAAGAGAACCAGACATAACAAAAATCTGCTGTATTTGTGAATGGTACTGTCAAGCTTAAAGCCTAAGAATTTGTTATACTTTTCCTACATAAAACCTTTTCATAAAAGGTTCTTAATGTTCTTGTTTAATAAAACCAAGGCCTTTTGATAAACATTAGTCTCTTTGGCAAACAACATGCAGGGTTTAAACACAAAAGCCTACAAAAGACACCCATTATCAATAGACATGAAAGACAATGAACTGGAGTACATATCTTCTGCTATTTGTTAGCATGCATCATTTAAACTGTTAATGAGATGGCGCCCTCTTTCTGGAACCACTTTGTTTAGATGCTTCGTGAGCCTTGAAAAAGAATTTGGGTTGTTGATGGAAACTCAGTGAATCATGGGCTCTGGTTTCTTGCCTAAGGGTGTGGAATAAAACAGATCCCTGTCTTTTTGTATCATTCATATCAGACAGCTCAGTGTCTGATTTCTGGCGTTTAGTTGGCTTGGTCTTATTCTCAGTTAGTCCCTAAGTGACAGTCTCTTTATAAACCACTAGATGGAAGCCACACCATAATCCTCCACTATTAATAGTTTCATACAACATCTACAGAAACAGTTCTCAAGCAGATTGAGGAAGACTTTTTTCCCCCAAATGTTTTATGCCCAGCATTTATTAACATGAATAATGCAGGTCTAGTAACTGTTTTGAGTCACAAGATGGTGGATGTTATTTACCAAGTAAACTAAAATGTACAATGTTAAACATAGCTCCTGCCAAAATCCAGTAGGTTTAGTGCTCTAAAACCACCATGACACTCCACCCAAAAATGAAAATTCTCTCATTTATTAACCCTCACGTTGTCCCAGACATTTGGCCCCTGACTTTCTTTCTTCAGATTAAAAAAAACAAACAAAAAAACATGACAGTAATCCTTAATCCATATCATATGACCCCAGTGGATGAATCAATTACTTCTGAAGCAAAACAGTAGTGTGGCAAATAGGTGTGTGCGAGAAAACCATTATTTTTTTAAAGTTTTCAAATTATAAATAATTTATTTCGACCAACTGTCGCGTGGGTTCACGAGAGCTTCGTGCGCTTACAACAACACCATGTGAAAAAAAAAAGTAGAACATACTAGCTTTTGGGCTCCAGACTGCGATTAAAACGGTCGCATTTGCGACCAAAAATATTAATTTGCAAGTGATATTTTTGCTGAGGTCGCCACTGCACTGGCACACATCCCCCGCACTGTTAGAAACAGGTGATTCTGTCCCCCGCACTTTTTTGACCCACCGCCAATATTTCCGCCCGTGTTCTCTGATTTGTTACTAAGATTTGAGTGAACCAACATTCAGCCAATCATAAGGCGAATCATCTCTTGGGCGCGTCTGCCATGAGCTTCAAATCTCCTGCTGCTCTCGCAATTCCTTCCGTTCATTCACTTCTTTGCTCTTTGGCGGTCTGGGGTAAAATGCACCCCAGGAAAAAGCAGAGGACGATTACGTCCTTTTTTCAAACACACACTGTAAGTAAGTGTTATGTCGCGATGACACGAATCACGCGATCAAGTTTCCATGTTATGATTTAACTTACTGTAACGTCGCGTCTACACTGGATGCAAGCGATGCGATCATGCGACACGACAAAAGACAATAGAACCCATTAAGAACCTCGTCACGTCGCGCCGGATCCAGTGTGTGTTAAATGCTCTCCTACTTGTCGCTTTGGATAAAAGCGTCTGCTAAATGAGACATAACTGATTATTGGGTTCTGCTGTCTTTTGTCGCGTCGTGCTGCTCGCGTTATTCTTTCCCAATAAAGCAAAGTTGTTTTGCGCCTAATACTTATCTCATCATACTTTATCATATTTTAGTACTTTAATTCATGTCCTAAATTTTAACTGGTCTGTAGGAAAGGCAGGCTGTCGCATCACTGACAGAGAGAGGGGTGGACAGTTGCTCGACCGCTCCAGAATGTATACAGGTGAGATATGTCTGAAAAAAGAGGACTATTTTAAGGCAGTGTTTTCTTAATTGGGACTACTTACAAACCATGTCCACACTAAATTGTTTGTAGTTCCTGTACCCTTTAAGCTTTAAACACATTTGTTGTCTTTTCTAAAAGACACTTTTTTGTCCAACTGTTAAGAATTAAGATAAAAGTTATTGTTCAAGTGTAGTGTAACTGAAATATTGTGCATAAAATATCTTTATTTCATAAAAATAACGTATAGATGCCCACAGTGGTCTCAAAGTCCCAAGTCCTGCAGTTATTTTTCAAATTTGAGTATGATATCACAAAAATAGGTTAATAAATTATTTTTAGAATTTATTATATGAACATGAATGTACTTACTTTGTACATTATATACATAATTTGTTTGCCTTTGAGGGTCACATAACCTGACAGCTGTCTCCCCCCCACTTTTAAAATGGCTGCTACGCCCCTGCTGGCGACTATATAAATTTGCATGTTAGGATTTAAAAATGTGCACGTAATGCATTTTTCCTGCTTGTTTTGCCATCAAATCTTTTATTATGTTGACGTAATAAACATAGACGATGCGCATCAAAGAAAGAAAAAAAAAGACTGAAACAGTCCTCATCTCTGCCGAACAGCAGACGGAACTCCTGTGGCATGAGAGAGCGGAGACCTGCGCAGTAAAAGTGCAGAAAAGCAGTGTCTATTTCGTGCACAACTTGAGCAAACTACAACAGCTAAAGCTGTCAGCTGTGTGAACAAGCAATATCGTTAACAATTCTCGTTTATAATCGATACTAATATGGCTTCTCTTGTTATCAAAATCTTTAGTCTATGCTGTGTTCTGTTAATGTGTGAACTTCATATTATTTGTAGCGCACTTGCCGTCCAATGGCATTGATATTTGTGCTCTGTTACCTTTTAATAAAAAAAAGTATAAGCTTCTGCCAAATTCATAACGCAATTCAAACAATAAATGCCGTTTTGGCTCTCTTTAAACGTGGCCTGAAGGATCGCTTTAGCGCCTCAATTCAAGCGGCACGTGAACCTATCATATCTTTCTCTTTACCACTATAGTACGAAATAAACATTAATTGACACCAAAATTATAGGTAGAGCGGGGTGATTTGAGCCTGCGGGTAAGCTGAGCCACCCCTTGTTTCTAGACAACCTTAAACAAAATTGGTGATATGACCACACATATTTGAAGATGTAAGCATTTTACTCACCCCATGTGAAGGAGAGGGGACCATGGAATACCTGGTAACATTTAGGTTCAAAAAACTTATTTTATAAAAAAAAAAAAAAAAATTTGTTTTTTGTTGTTGTTGTTATTTGCTGTTCAAAGTGATTTTTGTATGTTCAAGGACTCATGCTTCTTGTGTCTGAGCAATTACAGACAAATCTGAAAATATATCACACGTGCTTGTGCTTTAGGAGGTTATAATATGAGGCTATATGTTAGCATGGTGTTAGCTCTTAAACTGCTGGATGATACAAGTTTGTTAAAAAGGTAGGAGTGGGGTAGCTTGAGCCAAAGGTCCTGGGGTAAGTTGAGCCAGTGGCTCACCCCTTCTCATGGTTATAAAGTATTTTACTAATTCTACATTATATTTCTTTAATTTTACACCAAACATGATTTTAATTTTGTTCTTTTTTTTTAAACATGATTTTGTTCTGTAAATTTTAAATAGGTCTTGTTTTTGAAAATTGGCCACTGAAATTTTTATGAAATTGTATTTCCCTGCAACATTTATAAGTGGGATGTTATATTAGCCCATTTCTGTAAGGTCAGTGGCAGTCTTTTTTTTTTTTTAATTATTCAATTTGAACTTTTTGTTCTGAAATTGTTTAATAATTTAAAAACACCTTCAGAGTTGTGAACTGTATATTTAAATAAAACTTTTAAGAAGTCATCCTTCCATACATTCTATTATCCAAACCTATATGTCCTTATTAGGGTTGTGGGGAGCTGGATCCTTCCCTAACCCAGCGTCTCGAGCCACAGTTGAGGAAACTCCCAGGATGAACGGCCAGTCCATCACAAGGCTCACACATAGATTTTAAGAAGTCATTTTTTATTGAATTTCTTTTCCTTTGATATAGCATGAGGTGAAAATGTTCAGTTTTACTTCAGCACATTACTTCAGTGGCACAGTTAACCTCACTGGGGGCAAGTTGAGCCAAGAGACCACTTTTTTTTGGAAAGCCATATTTTGAAAGCAGTTTATTTTAGACCCAAAGTGATTATTCCCAAGGATGCACCACATCCTGAAATTTATGTACATATTTAAGTTGGACCCATTACTGTCATGTCCTTGCTTTAAACACGGCGTAAGTAAAAACTGGCTCAACTCACCCGCTCTCCCCTATTATAAGATACACTCTAAAAAAAGATGGTTCTTTAAAGGTTCTTTACATGTAGTAACAGTTCTATTTAGAACCATAGCATCCTGAAGAACACTTCTCTCCTCTTCTCCAGTAAGTAAGTAACACAGACATTGAATTTATAATCCATATTGTTAGAATTTTTTTAAATTTAATTTAACACTAGAACTCTCTATTCTACTTCTATTCTATCTACTTGTTTACATATGAATTATTATACAAAAATAATAATAAAATAATATTATATTATATAAATATAATAATATAATGCTTTTTAGCAACATCATATGACCCCTTTAAGAGAACATGTAAGTGCGACCAGCTCTGTTCAGTTAAGGATACTTCTTTCCCGCTGTCACATCCTGCAACCTCATCATCTGCAGAGCGATACTGCCCCTCAATCACACCAAAATACACATAATGATGGACTTAACGGATCATAGAGGATTGTGAAAATACTATATTTCACTGTAACTTGGTCTTCATTCAACTATTTTCTGTTTCTATTTTTGTTTTACTTCTTTAAGTATTTATTTATGGTCAGTGTCAATTGTTATTTATTAATGTATTCTGCTAATAACGGTTGTTAGATTACTGTCATTTTTGCTACAATTTCACATGTCATGAAATAAAATAAAAGTACCTATAACTGACACAACATGCTGTTGTTGTTGTTGTTTTTTATGAAAACCCTAACAGACACTATAAGATATTATAAGACCAGTCAGATAAAGGGGTAAAAAAACAATAGTAATAAATAATATATACAAATAATATTAATAATACTAATATTAATTATATAAATATACTAATATTCTAATTTAATGAAAATAAACCATCATTAAAAAGGTTATTTATAACACCATTAAGGTTCTATATAGAACTTTCAAAGCATGTTCTTTATGGAACCCTATAAAAAGGGTTCTATTTAGCACCAAAAAGGGTTCTGCTATTGTTACAAGCTGAAGAACCCTTTTTTGGTACTGTTTAGAACCATTTTTCTTAAGAGTGTAGCCTACAG
The DNA here is from genome assembly GCF_001515625.1 of Sinocyclocheilus rhinocerous. Lineage (NCBI taxonomy): Eukaryota > Metazoa > Chordata > Actinopteri > Cypriniformes > Cyprinidae > Sinocyclocheilus > Sinocyclocheilus rhinocerous. Next base: position 36,564 of record NW_015632036.1, read on the forward strand.
TACAACTTACTGAAATGTCTCATGTAATCGCTCATTTTGTGTTTCAAGCTGCGGAAAATGAGTAAAGCTTATAAGCAATGTAAAAATACATTTACCTCAGAATAACCATTCGGCGTTCATAAACTCATCAGTCAGCTAGAAAAAATTACTATAAAGAGGAGCATTTTGCTAAATATTGCATATTCATATTTTACTTAACCTGTTATCTACACGATAAGAAAGAATGCAAGGAGCTAAAGATAAAATTCAACACCTCCTATATAATTGCATGCTACTAAGAAAAACAGACTGCATGTGTGCAAGACACATGACAACATTTATAGGATGCATTGAGAGGAGCCCAAACTACACTCAATGGCCAAGTGATGCTGAAATAATTATGGTCCATGATATTGGCACAGACTCTGTGTAATAAACAGTTCTTTGTGACTGTATTCTCTGTAGGTTGCAAAAGATGTTTAGTTCCCACTTTAAGTGAAACTTAGTTCCCAGGACATCTACAAGATGGATTAAAATGCTGATGCTATAAAAGGAGGGGAGGCATAAACACGTTTGACTGAAATATTTAGGTGTTTAAAAATAAATAAATAAATAAAATATGTTTATTCTGTGGCACTTAAAAAAATAGTTTGGCACCTGTTTTTTTTTTTTTTTTTTTTTTTTTGTCTGGAGCCCTGTTTTTTTTCCAAGTTTCAATTTAGAAGACATAGACTGATCAACTGGGGTCGTATGGATTACCGTCATGTTATCTTTTTTACATGACAGCTTAGGGGGTCCCATTATATGGACTCAATATTATTTTTCTTTATTATTCATCCTCAAATATCATAAGAGGCTTTCAGAATTTGACAATGGTAGCTAATACCACTTTTTTTGGATTTTCAACTGTAATAGCTATAAGTGCTATTTTGGTTGTCACCATTGTACCTTTTTCTAAGCGCATTTTTGAACAAATGCTTCCCCCTATAAGCACATTTTTTAGCCACGACTGAATCTTTTTTTGTATTTTCAGGGGCTTTAGTAGGCTGTAATCATATTTCACAGACGGACAGTGATTTCAGAAGTTATATCAATGAAGGTCAGAACAGGCAGTGCTGGTGTGGCGCAAATTGAGTCATTAAAATCCATGTCATATAAAAGAGCATCGCGATGACAAAAGTGTGTGTGAGTCATGTTAGACACCATACTTGTGCCACCTGTCCCATTACTAACAGGAACAACAGCCCTAGCACAGAATCACATCATTGTTTTAACATTAAAGCGTTTTCAGTGCCATCTGGAGCACCACCCACATAATTTAACAAGCCCTATGAACAAATCATAGGATGAAGTTGTTTGCCTCTAATAACAAGTTACAGTATTTGGAGGTTTTCCTAACACCCGTCATTTCACTAATGAAGCTACAGTGAATTAAACCACCCCACTTCTTGACAGGATCCTGGAAGCTTTTTCATTTGCACAATTTTTTAGAACCTGATTTTATTAATATCATATAATTGTGTTACATATAAACACAACTGACATGCATCATGCTCAGTCTTACTGAGACAATAGTAGCCAGCCATGAAGAGAATCGTTTTCAGACTGGGAACAATGCCACCAATCAGAGATGGATTTTCTTCCATCAGCCTCCTGGGGCTTCACATATCTGCTTCTAAGACCAGAGCCACCAAATAACCTGCATGATGGTCTTATGCTTTGCCTGCTTGCAATATAGCTCTGGGCTCTTCCAACCCCAGATGAATGAGCTCTCTTATCTTGCTCCAGCTCTTTAAGATTCCTTATCAGGAAAGACTTAGTCTAGCTACTCGATGCCTACACATCTGAGCACGACTGACGCATTCGTCTCAATTTGGGTCAGTGCATGAGATCAGATCCCTTACAAGCACACAGTCTCTCCTCCTATTCTCCTACAACAGCACAAGAGAAACTGAGATCTGGTCTGACCCCCAGCATCCTCATCAAATCGCCATCCCTCCATCCATCCATCCATCCTGGCTTTGTAGGGAGGAAGACTTCCCGTGGGGATGGTCCCAAAACAAAAAGACAAATCTGAGACCTATTAATAAAACAGGACACTCACATTTCCATCATACTCACGCTAATCTCAGGCAGCTGTTATCTCTAAGCAGGAAGTGCTTTCTGGGCCCACTGCCGTGCTGACAGGGGCGCGTACCCAGTAAACGGGCTGAAAGTGATAAGATAGTTAGTGTTTGAGGGGTGATCTGTCCACTACAGAATGTTACAGAACCCTGAGAGTCCAGGTCTGGGGAATAGTCGTTGCTCGTGGCAGCCCACATTGGGAATGGAGTACACTGAGTCCTACTAACCCAGGACAAGACAGCAATGCATGATGGGGACCTCTCTGTACAGATCAACGCTTCTCAGCACAGGTGGCTTCAGTGTGTCGGACTACATACGCAAATTCACGGTAAGATTCTGCTTTCGTGCAAACAGGATGAGAAAATTCAGTACTTAGAGAATATATTTGTATATTTTTCTTATAACGTTATAAACATGCATGTCTTATAATATCATGACTGGCTTAAAACTTATTTTTATATGTGCTTTAAGTCATTGTCATTTATGTAATAAACTACTATTTTTAGGAGCTAAATAAATCTTTTAAAGATCCCCTTATCTATGTGAATATTAATTTAGGACTCTCTCATGAAAAACATTTTTGTTTGCATATGTAAGCTCCTTTTAATTCAAGGGGTTTGTAATTCTGAGGAATTACACATTTTTACTAACAAACATATTCTGGGTTGCCTTTACCTCTCACATGGAGAATATGTGATTACTTAAATACTTTATCTGTGTACTTTGATCATTTATAAGCTTCTTTCTTAAGCTGTTGTTTCAGTTGTATGCTCTTTGTCATTTTCTCTCTTCTGTTTGGTAGCAAATCATCTCAGCATTGTCTCGCAAATTGTTGCACGTTTTTGACACTGGTGCCCCTTTGGCCTTGTGACGAATTGCACATTGTCTGTAATATTTTAAAGATGTTGTACATTAGATTGCACAATCCCGTCTCCTTTCTCAGAACAAAGACGAAACATCAAAAGGCAATTAGCTTGTGTGGGTGAGTGAAGAAGAAAAACTATTTATTTCAAGTAAGCATATTTAGTTTGGTCTATTAAAAGGATCACATTTGATTGAATTTGAATTTGTCTCAACAATTTCTAGCACTCAGACTGAATTTTTATCGAATGGTCTGAACGATAATGGGATTTACATCAAATTTACACACCATCACCCTGAGCGCTTTTGTCAGAGGGAGAAGTGGGATACAGACTCTTCTGCTCTCCCTCTTCCGCTGTCCCTGCCATGTCAAACATTTATGTGAGGGCACAGAAGGGATTGTAAAATGAGACTACAGTGCAAGCATTCCCTTCAGAGAGGGCAAGGCTAAACACCACTATGGACAAAAGCATACATCCATTAACATGACCGAGCCCTTTCAATGCCATTTCATCTCTATCAGGCTAACGATGCACCACAAGTACAGCAGTTTAACAGCAGAGTTGCATTTCCCCTCTTAATGCACACTGTGTACTCAACATGTTTGTGTGACGTTTTAAATGAATATCAGAGATCAAAGAGGTTTTAATATATTAAGCATTGTTAAAGTTATGCTTATCTCTGCCAAACAGATATTCTTTCCCAGTGATGTTAGCTATCTTACTGGCCCAAGTCCTGCTGTGGAATGGAAACTGAGTTGCTTATGTTGTGCCAGCTTGTAATAACGGATCCCCACTACCACTAAATAGTCAGCATGGGGCCACATTCCCGTGGCTGTCCCGACCCTGGCCTCTATCTCTATTGCATAATAAGGTTATACTATATTGTGAGTATTGCGTTTTGGCATCCGAACACAGCAGACAGCTCTTATAGAAGGATACAGACAAAAAGTCCTTGGCTTGCACATGGGGCATTGACATTATGGACAGAACGTCCAGAGAGTTCAAGGTTCCCCTCCAGGCCTCTGTTGAAGCCCTTTTAATAGATGTGTCTTCTACATTTGGTAGACGCTTTTATCCCAAGCAACTCACATTGTATTCAAAATATACATTCGATCACTTGTAACAATGCGAATCAAACCCATGACCTTGTTGAGTCATGAGCCATGATCTGAGCTACACTGAGCTCTTGACATGTTAAGTAAATAAACATGATTTTCCTGACTAAAAAAATGTTTGTTTGTTTATTTTTATGTTCATTTTACTTAATCATTTCTTTAAAAAATCTTAATAGGAAAAAAAGGGTGGAACTTTACAATAACATTCAGTTTTTCTAGTCTAGGTTCATTTACAAATTAGTTCATATAACGTATGAATCTGCTATAGCTGATTGTAATTCATGTCTATTCATAATTCATTAGCTAATGTTAATTTACACAACCTGAAATGTTGGAAATGAATATGATGATGTTTGTTTATGAAATCTAATGCAATAAATGTTAACTTGTAAAGTGTAAAAATTAATTAGTGATAGACATGGGTAGATATTTTATATTTTGTGAATGAATGTACATGAATATGAGGAAATTTGCTTCTTTAAATGATTTCACTTTTGGTCACGATGATGTTTGATACGATTTTTAATTTGTTGTAATGATTCAGCTAATGGGAAGACCCAGGATTAACAATGGCTGGATTCCAGATGAGGTGAGAGAAAGACAGTTGTAGCATATCATTCCTCATACCAGTGTCCACAGAGGTTTATTTTTACTTAAAATGTCAGCCAATGTCACGTCACGTTCCAGTGAGGGTGTTATAGGTGATATATAGTTAGCGGGCTGGATCCAGTGGTTGAGTCTCAACGAAAAATGGATGCAACTGTGCAACAATGAATTTAAAAAGAAAACGTGACAAGAACATGAAAGAGTGAGATTATATCTTTCTTTCCTCTACCTAATGACCGACCATTTACAAAGGTCATTCCTTGCATGCCCACTTGTCAGCAGCATCTGCTGAGGAGAGTTTAAATGTTTTGGTGACGTCAAGAGACCACTGGAACTTTGGCAATCATCAGGGCCTGCTAGGTCATTTAAAAGGCCTGAGTACGTAGGAGAGAGAGAGAGAGAGAAAGAGAAGAGGGGGAGGAAAATAGAAGTGGAGAGATAAGATACCCATTGGAGGTGTTTATTTAAGTGGTGTCATGTCTCTGGCACATACCAACAACAGGGTTTGTCTGAGCTCTCTGTTTTGTGAGAGGCACACAATACCTCAGACAAGCATAGAGACCGCGGGGGAACAGAAATAGGTTGCAGAGGGATCAGTGGGGCTTCCTCTTTTTCTACATTTTCTCAGTGTGTGTGACAGGGGCCAGCTATGAGTAAACAGTCAACTCTGGCCACCTGTATTGCCAAGATGTATGATGGTGGCAGGCTGGAGAACTCTGGAACTCCATCTGGGACAGTCAAGAAGCCAAGTCCAACTCTGATAGGTAGCCTGAGCAATGTGGAGGTCAAGTTAAACACTCTGGAGGGGAAGATGGAACAGATCGAACATTCCCAGACGGAGGTGCTTCACAAGCTGAGTTCATTGTGTCAAGGAATGGAGGCGCTAGAAAGGAGCCTTAAGCAGCAGGGTGGTCAAGAATCAAACGTGATTAAAAATGGCCAGCGAGAGAGCAACAAACTCCCTTTGCTGACTGAGGTCAGATCGCTTTGTGGCGAAACTGTGGATCTGCTTCATAATCTCAAGCACGAGAGCCAGGAGCAGAGAAAGAAGATTGAATGTATGGAAAGTTCTTTGTCCACTCTGGAGAAAGTATTAGGGTATGTGGGTGATGCTTTCCGTAACTCAAAAATAGTGGAGTTCATTCTCAATGGTGTGGTGCCTTGGAGGAAACAAGGCCTTCTGTACACTGTGGAGGAAGAGGTCAGTAAGATCCTGGTCATCCGAGATCTCGGTTCCAAACAGATAAACAGAAAAACACAGTTTATGTGATATTCAGCGTAACAGAGCAAATAATGTAGAATGAGGTGAAATCTAGATGTTTATTTCCAAGCTGTTTACCACAGCTAGAGCTGTCCCTGAAAATGAGGTCAAATTCAAAACAGCCTGCAAGGTGAATAATACCTAATGTGCAAGATATTGATTGTTTCTTTTAAAAAGAGCTCACTAAGAACTGAACATACTGTTTAGAACTTTTTTTTTTTTTGATAATCACATTGGTTTATCTTTAGGTTATTGCATTAGATCCTTACAATATCTATGTATATTATGCATGTTATCATTTTATTTAATTGCAAAACATAGCATTTCAGTGTGGTAGTTGTCAGGTGGTCTTTACAGTTTATAAGATGTAAAAGTAATAACATAGTAATAACTATATCACATAATAATAACTAATTCATAACAACATTCAATGCTATATTCAGCTGTCAAGGTCGTTTGTGTATATAAGTATCTTCTGTTTTCCTAACCATTGTTTTCTCCACTATTTATTTATTTATTTTTTGTTAGCTGATCTATTCTTGCTATAGTGAGCTTGTTACGTTTATGGCCAATCTAACCTTTTACCAAGGTTGCTATTTTATCTATGATGAGGCTGAACATGCCTCGTGTTTCAAGTTCCTAGAGTGGATATGTGACTGAGCTGTTGGTGACTGACTATATGTTCACCCAGCTTTGCAATTAGCAAAGCCATAAACCCATACCTTTAAAACACATATTTTATGTTCAGTGTATAGAAATGTGAATTTTCCTCTTGAAATGCACTCAGAACCGCTTGTTAGAGGACATATTCCATTTATTTTTATCCAGAGTGGTTTTACATTGATAGATGCTATATTGTTAATTGAAGACTGCATCTCTTTATAATTATGAAGTCAAATTGCTTTTGGATCCAAGTAAAATTGTGCAATAGTTGGCTTACGCTAGAAAATGGAGCCTTTCACACTGTGTAATAAGCAGATCTGTTGTCAAACAGTGTAATTATATCAAGCATTTCATGCATTAAATGCCAAAAACCAAAAATGGAATGTTTTGTCACAAATCCCCTCTGAGCCGTGTGATGAACATGAAGCTATACGTGAAGTGCCATTCTGTCAACAGGTTGACTATTATAATAATGCTTCACCATAATCAGCATAAACATTGTGTATTGTTATAATTCACACACCCACCTCATGTATACAAGATCTCAAGATGTAATTACTCATAGAAGTATCTAAGTACAACATACATGAAATTAAATCCATAAAAGTTTGAGAGAATTTTAGAAATGTTTGAATTCTGTTATTTCAACTGTATGCTATTATTAGCTACAAAATGTACATGTCTGTTTCAGCAATTAGAAGAAAGCTGGCAAAGTGAAATAAATGTTTTACTCATTCTATACTGCATAAAAACCAACACAAGTGTAATATATCTGCATTCGGATCCACAGAAAAACAAACCAGATGACAACAGCATTAAACCAAACAACAGTTTCTGCCACCAGAGCACACAGACGGAGGAGATTAAAGAAGTAATTTCAGGTATGAATAAAATATATCTTAAACAAATTATGGACTAGAAATGTTTTTATTAAAGAGACAGCTTGTGAAAGTTGATGTGTCAGAGCTTTTTCCGGCATGAATTTCAATGTACGGTTTTGCAAAACACAGCTGAGACTGAACTCCAGCAGACAGAGGTCACTGTTTCCAGCAGCCTATATTCTCCTGAAGCCCTTACAGGAGAAAGTGAACCCCTGATACCTGTTAGTACAGGAGAAAGCTCCAAAGCCTTAAAAAAAGCCAAAGAGGTGACAGTGAAAAGCAGAGCACCTTCGCAGTTCCAGACATTTGCTCCTGATGTCCAGCTGGAGGCCGAGGAGAATGAAGTGCACTATGTACCCAAACAAGAGACAGACGCTGCGCCAGCTAATGCTGAATGTGTCACTGTGACAACAACTAACGTGGAAAAAGATTTTGCTCTTCAGCAAGAGAGGTGAGATATTCCTACAAACTGCTGCCATTTAAGGTTCAAAGCAAAATGCTGTAAAATTAGCTAATTTTCCTCCCATCTTGAATTTTAAAAGGGATGTTGCCAATGACATGTTGGTTTTTCCAAGACTGTAGCAAAAAGTGTCAAAAATTACTATGGGCTGAAAAGCTAACAAGTTATAACAGAAGACCGAACATTGTCATTGGCCACCTTTGGAGATAATTATATGCAGTGAGGAGCATAATTGCTCTAATGGACTTTTTTTTACACTTTTCTCCAACAGATAAGAACTATATAGAAGATTAGAGACCTCACATTTACAAAGAATTGTAATTAACCCTGCTGAAGTGGCCAGAACAATCATTACAGAAGCTGAAATATAAAACAAAACTTATGAAAAATATAACATCTGCTCGTTTTCAGTGAATAATGCTCATAATAACATCTCTGAACAGTCCAGAAAATAAATATCGCAGTCATCAAGAACAGCAATGCACCATTCCTAAGGCACAACCATACAGCCATGTTTTTCTCATCTGTCGTAAGAGTTTTAAAAGCAGAGTGCTGATAATGCAATTGCAAGAGCTCCGTATTTTTTATGTGCTAGCTGTGTTTTGCAACTGAGACACAAAAGACCATCTGCCTCAAATAATAGGCTGTGTTGTGCTTGCTGGAAAGCATAATTCATTAGACTAATGGCCAAGGTCTTGAGATTACACTATGCGGCATTGCAACTAGTAACTGAATGCATGTTGCTAGGCATTATGTGTTTTAGGCCATTTAGTTTTATTCAAAACATTCCAATTAAGGACCTTGTGCTGTTTTGGGTTTGCCATTGTTCATAGTAGCCTCTCATGTGCCTCTCTCAGCTACATAATATATCATAGACAACAAACCCAGTATAAAGCCACTTGAATGCCTAATATGCTGATTCTTGATTCCCATTATATACATATTTTTGAATTGATTACATATATCATGTTCTCACATACATCGTTACCTTTGAAAAGTGAATGAAGGGCACATCAAATGGTTGTTCTTTTGATTATTCCCAGGTCTCTTGAACAGGCAGATGCTTCACAGGTTGGTGAGAAGGCTTCACTCAAGGCAATAGTTCCTGAACAACAAGTGGAGCTGAAGGATGAGGATCCTCAAAAACAGGCAGAGCTTTCACAGGCTGGTGATAATGCCTCACTGAAACCATTCTTTCCTGGACAGCAACTGGATAAGAATCTGGATGTTCCTCACAAACCTCTGCTCTGCACGAAAGAGCCTTTCAATAAGGATGTAGAGGTTGAGTCACAACATAAAAAGACAGTGGAAAGGGTAACACCTGTACCAAAGCATGATGAGAGAAAGACAGAAACTGAACCAGCTAACAAGAAAAATGAAAATAAAACAATTGAGAAGATTTCGGAGTCTGACCCAATGAAGAACTGTGCAGCTCCTAGTTCACAAAACACAGCCGTTGTTGAGGAGGTAAAAGCAAAATCATCACCTCTGAGAAAAGCTGAGTCACAGCTACTGATCATTGGTGAGTTAACCTTGTGTTACTGCCAGCTGACAAAATTCATTTCATTTCAACCCTCACTAACAGGGAATGGGGATCATGAAACAAATGAATGAATCCAAATCCTTAACTGTTCCAATAAAGATTATTTTAGTACTTTTAAGAAATATAAATTAGGGAGAAAATGAAAAGCAATTCTATTGTCAAATAATAATTGAATAATAAATACATTTTATGAGGTGGCATAAATGCAATCTAATAACTAGCCTTTATTAACAAAATGAAAGTGTATCTTTAGCTAAACGTTATCATATGAACAACCAGTAATTGGCAGTAAGTAGCTATGCTGTTAGAGCCATAACTAAGAGTCAGTTGTTTGGGAGTTGGAATACACTTGTATGTTTTTGATTCACTAAACAGAATCAACTCATAAGAGCACAACATTTACATGCACTTTAAAAGTTCGATTTCAGTCAGATTAAAGCAGTTCGACTTTTTAATTAAATTAGACATTTTAAAATGTCTTAAAAGTCCAAATGAAATTGCACCAACAAACCTGCATAAGGCGATTGTATCTTGAAATCGCTCTGTAACACGTTATCAAAGGTGACTACAATTCCGCTTGCACCGAAAGATATGTGACTCTTGATGATGAGAATTTAATTTTAAATGCTTTTCTTTTTAATTGATGAAGACTGTAACCTGACTACTGTGCCTGTAAACATACTTATTTCTTTGGAAGTCGACGTAATGTATGTTTTTGATTCACTAAAAAGAATCATCTTTGACACCAGCAAACGGTGGACACGTGATGAACAATGACACGCCAACCAGTAAACATCATGTGACAAAAAAAGATCAGTTAGGCCTGCTTGAAAAGTGACGTATATTTGTAAATCAACTAAAAATCCAATTCATCACTTGTAATTATAACTAAAGAGCTTACAGTTTTTCGAACGTCTTTCTCAAAACTTGAAACTGCGCTCCAGATATCAGCATTCATCATGTCACCATGCCTGTATTTGGTGGGTCTGGGAAGTCTCTTAGCCTGCTGGTATTTTTTTCTAGATGACAGTCCACCTCTTCCAGCCCCGTTTGAGCATCGCATCGTCAGTGCCAAGCAGGTTCCCATGAATTCATATTACGCCGTCAAACCCAATGAGGTGCTGGGCGGGTGAGTCCATGTTTTACACACATTGTTCACCCAAAACTACAATTTTTTGTCATCATTTAATCACTTGTTGTTCCAAACCTGTATGACTTTCTTTCATCTGTGGAACATAAAAGAAGATTGAAGAGAATGCTGGGAACAAAACAGTTTTGGTTAGCACTGACTTCCATTTAGTGGTCAACCGATATATCGCCAAGACCTTGGCTTTATTTGAAAAAATATGATTCCCAATGCGCACAAACTTCCCAGAATACTGAGTGCCCTGTTGGTTACAGTGTTTACTTCCTTTTTAATTATATTTTTATTAAATATTAATTTATTTGTGAAAAGTACTTTGTCATCTAAAGTATAAGTATGTTCATTTTACACATTTATTTTTTAAATCCATTTTCAAATGATTTCAAATTTCTTGAATATCAATTTAAAAAAAAATAATTATATCGGCCATCGGCCACCCTGCTTTCCAAGATATCGGCATCGGCTGTCAAAAAACACATATCGGTCGACCACATTAACACACTTTACCAAAATATCTTCTTTTACATTCCACAGAAGAAAGAAAGTCATACAAGACAACATGATCGTGAGTAAATAACGACTTTAATTTTTGGATGAATTATCACTTTAAACCCATTTAATGCTTTATTTAAATGGTATGTAGTCAGTGAATCAAATGACCAGATGAGGATGTCATAACCTCACAATCACAATTTAATTTATTTTTTAGGTGTTTGTACATGAAAGAATATTAATCAGATTTTTCATGTTTCCAGTAAAAAAAAGCATGAATTAAGCTTGTTTAAGCATGAATTTAAAAAAAAGAGTGATAAGCTAAAACAGGCAAAAACATCAAACGTCAACATTTAAAAACATAATTCATAATATGTTCGCTGAAAATAAGCTTTAATTTATATAAAGTATTTTGTTTTAAGGTTTGTTTGTTTTTGTTTTGTTTTTTTAAAACAAGACCAATCTGATACTGGCTAACATTTTTCTCTTGGCACTCTTTGATATTGTATTTGCAGTTACATCTTACATGCTGACAACAGTGCAGCAGATAGGAGTATTAAGTGGAGGGAGGGTTACTCTCTATCCAGGACTGGCATATAAGCATGCGGGCAATGCCCATGGAACATTTAGCACTAGTTGAATGACTGGTACACGCAGACACGGGCTCATTTGCACCCCCTCTTCACCTCTCGCTCCACATACAGTATGCCACAAATAAACACTGGCTTGTTTTTTGACTCATCATAGGCAGAGTTTATTTTGGGCAGGTGTTGAGCAGGTCTGTTTGCATGGAACTTTTTTTCAGCCAGCAGCAGCCGCCATCTTGACACAAACATGTTATCTCACCCCATGGAGACACAGCAAGTAAATACACAGTGAGAGGAAAAACAGCAAATAGCGACAGATAACTTTCACAAAGGTTGAAATGATTTCCATAATCCATGAAATGAAATCTGTGCGTATGTGTGTTGTTGCAGAGGCCGCTTTGGACAGGTCCACAAGTGTGCTGAACTGTCGTCAGGTCTTACGTTAGCTGCTAAGATTATAAAAGTCCGGGGAATGAAAGAGAGGGTGAGTACAAAATATGCATAAACCATTACCGTTTCAAAAATGTTTACCCCCATTGCTCTCTTTCTTTCTCTCCTCTCCCACTCCAATCTGTCCATCACTCTGTTCCTGTTAGGTTGCTTTATGAGAACATTTCCTTGACAACCACTGACAGTTCTGTGCATATGAGCATATGAAAAAATATGCACACATTCACACATGCACTTGCACTCTCGCAAATAACATAATAACACCCATAGTCCCTCCTCAAGGATATGAAAGCGCATGTTGTTTCTAATATCCGGATTTAAAAAGAGCATACATTCAAGCAGAAAAGCATATAATATTTATACAGTGCTCCAAACATTGAGCTGTTTTCATATAATGCAGAATATAAAAATCTTTGCACATAATAACATGTACTTTCATCTGTTCCCTACATCCTTCAAGCTTCAACAAGTGCCGCTAATTGCATCTAATGACAGCTCCTCTGTCGTAAGCACTTGCCCTCAGTGCAATGCTATTCTCTGCCCTCTGTGCTGTCATTTGCCACCATTAGAGAGCAGTCAGTTAGGAATGGGAAGTACAGATTATTTTCACTCTCTCGTGTCTTAATTCCCGCCATTTGACACAAATGTCAAACGAGCAAAAGAAGTCAACTCACAATCACACAGAGTGTGTGTACACTCAGTCTCTCTAAGCGCCATTCCTGGAAACATTTGCATTTTGAAATGCTCCTTCCTAGTGACAACATGATGTGCCAATCCTTCTGCATGCGGCGTCTGCTCCAAAGCATGCCGGAGAAAGGGACAGTAGCTTTATATGAAATAATTGAAAGCTTTTCCTGGGTCAGTCCACAGAATAGCGGACAGGAAGAGCCAGAATAACTAGGGCAGACAATTACAGGGTTGGCTAAGGCTGTCAAGCCCCCATTTTGGAAATTGTTTAAACGCTTGTTTTTGTTACCCCGTGAAATCATTGTAAATCCACTTCCAGCAATTTAACTGCGCAATTTAAATTCTGAAATAGCTTCTCTCTTACTAATTACCTCATTTTTAACACTGCTGCTATCATCCTTTGGAGAGTATAACAACACCTTTTCAAAAGCTTAAAATATAGGCTTTAGACAGCTGTTTGAAAAGGAAATACATTGCAAATCATATTTATTTAGTATTTGTTCTGGCATTGTTATTATATATATATATATATATATATATTTTTTTTTTCTCTTCCCCACTTTTTTGTGCTTTCATTCCAGGATGAAGTGAAGAATGAGATTGGAGTAATGAACCAGTTAAACCACGTGAATTTGATTCAGCTGTATGATGCTTTTGAGTCTCGGACTAATCTCACACTCATTATGGAATAGTAAGTAGACCCCAATGTACTAGAAAGAAACAAATTTTCTCTCCTGGCCTGGTCCTCACATTCTGCCACAAGAACATAGAGCTCCCACACATGCCACTTTACACAGTCATGATGGTGTGTCATCTTCCTGCCTTGTTCACAGATTTAATTCACTTTTTTTGATGGTATTGAATTGGCAAATCAATGCTTTTAATTTTATGATGAAATTTTTGTGTGAATATTAATATTTGTAATACAAGACATAACAATTAATGATGGGGTTTTTTTTTTTTTGGAAGATGGATATTTTTATGTGAAGGTACCACTAGAAGGAAAGAGTCTTAAAATTCATTTTTGTTTTAGCATTAAAGAAAATACTTGAACCCACATGACTTAAGCCACTTAATGTCAGTTTGCATGTACAAATAGACTGAACTAAAAGAGAGGAGTTAATTTGTGATGGTTCATTTTAAAATATCTTTCCATGGTTTGTTATTTCAGTGTGGAGGGTGGTGAATTGTTTGAACGAATCATTGATGAGAATTACCACCTGACGGAGCTGGATGCCATCGTGTTTACCAGGCAGATTTGTGAGGGGGTTCAGTACCTTCACCAGCAGTACATTCTCCATTTAGATCTTAAGGTAAACCCCACGCACAGCACTGAATGTTATAATGTGATACTGATGGGATTAGCAGTGCATAGTGTCAGGTGTCTCTATGGAAAAAGCCACCAATGAATCACCCATGTATGTCAACATTAGCATTAGTCTGAATATCATACATTTTAATTAGCGTGCTGCCAAGGGACTTGTGCCTTGTGTTGCTGTTAACATGTTGTTTATAGGAAATATGGAATGCATACCATATGCATTACCGATCTACATAAATTGCTTCTGTGTAAGTAAAAGCTTGTTCACTCCAAGGACAAGAACGAAAACAATAAAGATGTAGTCTTAAAAATCATTCTAAATTTAAAAGTTGCAGTACAGTCCATAATCACTGGAATCACTTTCGGAACATTTTATTTTATTTTTTTTCAGCTGATGAATGATAAAAACATTGACAGCCAATCAGAGTCCATCGTGCTTCAAAGAGCTCAAGCATTTAAAGCGACAGATGACAAAACTGCAGCACACACTTACAATAAACAGAACGATGATGTACAGTGGTGTGGATGTTAATATAGTTATCGTTATAGTTATCATTCTTGGTGTGAACGGACCTTAAGTCAGGTGTCGGCTGTTACTACCCTTCATAACAATACATTTGAATCCCATATTTAGTTTGAAATACTAAAGTTGTTATTTATATTGTTAGCGTTTTAGTATTCATAATCAGTTTTAATTTTAAATCTTATTTATCTTTTAATTTTTATATTTTCTGCAATATAGCCAGAAAACATTTTATGTGTGAGCAGCACAGGGAATCAGATCAAGATCATTGACTTTGGACTCGCCAGAAAGTAAGTAGCAGACCTAACTAAATTCTCTTATTAAAAACAAGGCATATAAATAATAACAAGATTTTTTTTATATATATATTTTTGAAGTGAACAAAAGAAGCACTTTTCTCGGTCTTGGATAATTATTTCCCTAATTTCACACATAAAATAAAGTGTTATAATAATGTGTTTTTAGCTGACATCAAGTATTTTGATTCACTACTGTACATGGTTACCATGACTACATTAACGTTCCTCGTCCTCGATGAGTGATCATTTTTTGATATCTTTGTTTACTTTGAGCTTTAAAGTTTAAAAGTATTACAACAATCAGAGTCCATACAAAGTCAACGAAATGTACTGTCTGTGTAACAGTTAGAAACTAGCATAACTTTTCATTTAGCATATCTTTTAAGAATATTCATGGGTGGACAAAACACTGGTGTGGGATCTGTGGTATATATATATATATATATATATATATATTTCAGTTTTGGGGGGAGAAGGGAGAGGGAGAGTGGAGAAGGGGGTCATAAATGAGCAAGGAGGGAAGTTTGGGCAAGGTGGTGTCATTTACTCTCTTTGGAGATCTCTTCTCTAGATGAGTTTTATTGTTTTGTTGCATGGCATCTGTTTTGTGGAGTTCCTTAAGTTTGGTTTCATGGGGAGATCATTTCGTGGATACATCACTTCCTGATTATGGTTTCAAAAATTAACAACTGCAAGAATCACTGAGATCTGCCGTTTGTTGAGAAACCAACTTCTCCAAAATCCTTTTTGTTATTGACTGATCACTGATTCCTATTTCCTTTTTTTTTTTTATCAGGACATTGAGGATATTGTCACTATGACGGAGAGTAGTGAATTACTAAGACACTCACATCCGATTAAGTATTTTTACAGTACTTTTTTTGTCAGCCTTATCTGGCCAAACTTTATTTCTGATGAAAATAAATCATAAATATTATGACTGATTTTGATGTTCAATGTTCAAACCTGGGGTGCGCTTCCCAAAAGCAACTATATGGTCGCAAGTTCCATCATTACCAACAGAGTTCAGTGGAACTCGTGACCATAGCTAACAATGATTTTGGGAAATGCACCCCACATCCTGAAACATCTACCTCACGTTTTGAGTCAGCTGCACAATTTTACCATTAGATGTCAGTAAAGCCACACTGAAGTTCACAACACAATACACATCAATGCATTTATGTGCTGTAACCTTTTCTGGTTAGTTTTAGTATTTTCCTTAAATAGTCACAAATCTGTCGACAGGTGTTCAGTGGTCTCTTTATTCTGTGAATTAAGCTGAAAATGAGCTTTTTTAGCCCTTGGCTTGTGTCTGGCTTTTACTGGAATTCACTGGAAAAAGTGACACAGTTAGCCCTGGCCTTAACAGCATAATTTATTTACATGCATACATTTATGCATTCTTTGTTATCCAGCACCTCTAGCATGTGTTTGTGGAGATGTTTTACAGTTCCTGCAAACTCTTTGTTTATCGTCCATTATGGTCTATACATCTCAGTGTAACAGCATGTGTGTTTCCGCAGGGCCTGATTCATTGGGATCGATGCCGCTCTTAGGCAAATGGTTGCCTAGGAGACGGACAGGTGCTTTCCATCTTACAGTCCTGAGGGGGAAGCAGGAAGACAAATGCCCTCTTCCTCTCTCCTTGCTTAGAATGAAAATATATTATATTTGTTGTTAATAACAACATGAAATGCGTTACACGTTACGTCAATTAAAACGCTTAGTAAAAATATGCATTGTTTATCTGTTTACCTGCATGTCACATGACCATTAACCAGCATCAGAGAACCGTGAAGTGTAAATATTACCTTAAAATCTTATTACCTTAAAATCCCAGGTGGTACTTTAAATAAATAAAGTTGAAAGAGGTTCGGCTGACAAAAAGAAAAAAGAAGTTTGGGAATCCCTGCATTACACATAAGAAATAACGTGAATTTGAATGTGTTTGAAAGCCTTCCAAAGACACAGTAATACATGGTTTAATAACCCACTGAATGATAATTAATGTGTTCATCAGTAGTTGATGCAACGTTGAAATGTTAAAGGGGTCATAGGGTGCCCATTTTCCACAAGTTGATATGATTCTTTAGGCTCTTAATGAAAAGTCTGTAACATAGTTTGGTTCATATTTGTCAATGGTAGTGTAAAAAAACAAATTTTTTACCCTGTCAAAAACAGCTCTTTTCAGATCAAGCTGTTTTTGTAGCATTTTCCTTTAAATATTAATGAGCTCTGCTGACCCCGCCCCTCTCTTCCGAGCTGCTCTCAGAGAGACTGTTTACATTAGCCGCATTCATCTTGAAACTTGCTAATTAGCACATTATTAGGAAAGGCGATTTGCAAAGATTCATTACAAAACATTATACTCACTTCTTCTGTAGATGAGGCTGGATCATGAATGATTCGCGCGAACATAGACGTATATATATATATATATTTAGCAGACACTGTTTTCCAAAATGACTTAAAAACTAAAAATATTACAACAAAAGCAAGGCATGCTACAGACACTGTAACATGAGAAATGGCACAATACAAAGTGCCAGAATTGAAAGTGAGACTCTTGTGGAACAGCAGAAAGAGAAAAGTAGAGCTTTTTTAAAGTAAGTACAGTATGAGTCAGGTTCTTAGAGGGGAGTTGTGTGTTTTCTATAGCAGAGAGGGAAGATCATTCTACCACTGAGACACAGTGAATGTGAAGGTTGGGGAAAGTGATTTTGAGCCTTTTTGTGAGGTTGCAATGGGATTCCACTCACAAACCTACTTCCGATTTCTGTAGAAAACACAAATATGCAGATGTGAGTGGAGGCAGAAAGTACAGATCCAGTGACTCTACTGACACAAACATTGCGTTGAACGTAGGTGGGCTGTTGCTGGGATCATTTGAGGTTGGACATGCTCAGATAGGGAGTGCTTTTCATGATTTTCCATTGTAAAGTGCAAAAATGCATAATTGGGCAGCCTTTGTAATTTGGTCCTTGAAGTTCAGCTAATTAAAAAAGTTAAAGATTCTTCCAGGTTCCTGACTGACCTGGTGTTATCATCACCACGGTCTGTTGAATGAGCTTAGTGTTACGAGTCAGTGAGTTTGGGTCTGGTTTTTTTATATTGGTATTATACAAAATCCAAAAACAAATCTGCAAAATGTGTTTGTTCATCCCACCAGGTATAGACCCAGAGAAAAGCTGAAGGTCAACTTTGGAACCCCAGAGTTTCTGGCACCAGAAGTTGTCAACTATGACTTTGTGTCATTTCCTACAGACATGTGGAGTGTTGGTGTCATCACATACATGCTGTGAGTACACAACTAGAGGCAGTAAGGCAGATCTATTAATGCAGTATTTCTTATTTCAAAAAACATTATGCTGACTTCCAAAAGTTTAATATAAAGAATTGTCATTAAAGAGGCAGAATCGACATTCATGAAATAAGTGCACATACATTAATGATTTATGCGTTATAGGAAGAAAAGTCTCCCTTTCTTGCTACGCTGAATTGCACAGTGGCATAGACTCCTGAGTGAAATATCAGAGAGATCAAAAGCCAAATGCAAATGTGATGCCCATGAAAGCTTTAGAGGGCTCATTTGAAAGCATTGAATAGAGCCCTGATAAAAGGGCACCAGTTCCTTACAGCTCAAAAAGCATGTTACCAACCCTGCTGCTCTGGGAAAAAAAAAAACTACACACAAGCATCCCATCTCTAATCCTGTGCCCCCATCACTCTGCTCCCCGTGAGCAGTACTGGCCCTCTGCTCTGGCCAGTAGCGGCCAGGCTGAAAACATTACTTAATGCGTTTAATATCTAGGTTAATGTTAATTTATAAATATTGTTAATTGTTAATTCATGTTCATTCATAATAAATGAACTTTTTTTCTAAATATTATATACAACTTGAAATGTTTCAATTGTATCAGTATATATAGAATTGAACTTGGATTAATAAATGCTGTAAATGTATTGTTCATTGTTATTGTGCGTAATGTCAACAAATTTAACCTTAACTGTCGCTATTTATTTATTAAGGTGGTGATTTTTTTAACCAAAGCAAACAAATGAGGAAAAATACAAACACAGCTGATTAATCATGAGAAGTCAACAATATTCACAGTACTGCAATATTAAAATATAATTAGTAGATCAGAATGGTGCAAAGCAGCTATTTTTACAGTATGTCATACTTTGATCATCTTAAAACTAAGGTGAATAGATTTCTGGGTTATTCACTCCCTTTGTGATTTATTTTTTCAGTCTGAGCGGCCTTTCTCCATTTATGGGTGACAACGATACAGAAACAATGAACAATATTCTGCACGCCAAGTGGGACTTTGATGCAGAGGCATTTGAGAATGTGTCAGAAGAAGCCAAAGACTTCATTTCCAGCCTTCTTGTGCCCGCCAAATGGTATTCATCCATCCATCATTATTCCACTAATGCAAAACCTTAAAGTACAGAACATACCTTAAGTCACGCTTTCTATTGCACATAGGTTATTTCTCCTACTTTTCTAGCCTGCTCTCTCGTGGCATTAAGAGCCTCACTTTTCTCTTCCATCTCTCAATCATTGCCCCACTTTGACCTGCTCAGGTTCCCTTAATGCATCCTGACATCAAAACTGAAACCTCTCAAAATGCAGAGCTGTACACCAAAAATTGGCACAAATAACATATAATTGGCTGCTGACGTAACATGGCCTGGTGCATTTTAGAGCATTTGGAGCTCACTTTCATGTTGCTCTGTCTTAGCTAACCTCTCCCACACAAGGGCTGTGTTGCTCAGCTGGCATGAGATAATAGCAGGCTGGCACAGCAGGTGGCCATGAGAGGGCACATTGTCTTTTGCCCACCATCTTACCACGGTCTATGCAGTAAAAGTGATAGTTAATGATCCCAGTGCACTTTGACAAGGTGCATTTAGATGCAGTGGGACACCCACCCTGGCCTTCCTCCCTTCTCTTTATCTGTGGTGACCTCATGACAGCCCTCGAAACATGCCGTGTGATTCATATCACCCTTGCTTTCAGCCAGTGAATACTAATGGATTATTGGCATGATGATAATATAGTACAATCAGCTGGATTATGTCTTTCTTACTGGTAAAAATGCACTCATGCTGTGCACAAATTTTACAAAGTGTTTCAGGATGATCGGACACCATTTGTTCCCCTTGCTCAAATAAAATTGGCTGTCTTTTGGCTCTGTTGGCCAAATGTTAGCACAACTTAGCCAAACTTACCACAGAGCCTGTCCCAGTACATACACTTTTGAGCGAGTACATGCCACAGGAAGTAAGTGAGTAAAACTGTCCCAGGTCTGAAAAATGCCAAAGCCCATGCAGTGTCTTATTGTTAATATCACTTTAAACAGGTATTTGAGGCTGAGCATATCCAATTACTCATCATGTTCAGAAACTCACATGCTCTGAAATCTGTCCAGTGTGTAAGTATATTAATTAGATCTTATATTTAATTTGGAAGTAAAAAAGTAAAGTGTTGCACTTTTTTTTATTTTTTTTATTTTTGTGGAACATTTGCAACTGCTTTTTTCGCTTAATTAGAAGAACTAAAATTTATAAATTGTGTTGCCTGTTAGGGACTGAACAGACATTCAGAAGTTTAATTTAGAGTGTAAAAAATTGAAAATCAAATTGTCTTTTTTGAATTTGTCAAATTGAATTTTTTTAATAAAAGTGTGTCCCATTAGGTAAAAGCTTTACACTTGTGGGAGCCTACTTGAACACTTCGGCCAAATACCGGAGATGCGTCTGTAAAAAGACAAGTGGTCAAGTACAAATACCATAAGTGTGGGTATTGGGATAGGCACAGTTAGCCAAATCTTGGTTGTGTCTCATTTCGAAGACTGCACCCTCCTGAGGCGGCGTTTTTCGGCCACATACAGCATTGAGGATGTCTCAATTAAGAAAAGTAACCATTACACTGCAAAGAAATAAATCTCAGTAAGTTACATCTCATGCAGTCGACAATGCCACCTCTGGAGGGTGCAGTCTTTGAAATGAGACAGTTTGAAATGAATCATGTTAAATATGTTTTAAACTAAACACTAAATATAAAATATATATAATATGATATATAAATCTGTAATAAAGTGACCACAGGCCTACTAATATGTGACCCTGGACCACAAAACCAGTCTTAAGTCGCTGGGGTATATTTGTAGCAATAGCCAAAAATACATTGTATGGGTCAAAATTATTGATTTTTCTTTTATGCCAAAAATATGCCAAATGTTCCATGAAGATATTTTGTAAATTTCTTACCGTAAATATATTAAAACTTAATTTTTGATTAGTAATATACATTGCTAAGAACTTCATTTGGACAACTTTAAAGGCCATTATATTTGTAGCAATAGCCAAAAATACATTGTATGGGTCAAAATTATAGATTTTTCTTTTATAGCAAAAATCATTAGGATATTATGTAAAGATCATGTTCCATGAAGATATTTTGTAAATTTCTTACCGTAAATATATTAAAACTTAATTTTTGATTAGTAATATGCATTGTCATTTGGACAATTTTAAAGGCAATTTTCTCAATATTTTGATTTTTTTGCATCCTCAGATTCCAGATTTTCAAATAGTTGTATCTCGGCCAACTATTGTCCTATCCTAACAAACCATACATCGATGGAAAGCTTATTCATCTTATGACTGGTTTTGTGGTCCAGGGTCACATATTTGTTGATGTCCTGTCTATATGGAAAGTGCTCGATCAGCATTATGATCAAAACATCTCTAAGGCTTATACTGAAAACTGTATACTGCATCTTATGGAACTGATTATTTCTTTGAGCACCGGACATTTAAAAAAAAAAATGTGTGGGTGTGTGTTTGTGTGTGTGGTCTCTATGGTAGCAGCCGTATGAGTGCATCAGGGTGCATGAAGCATAGTTGGCTAAATAACCTGGAGGACAAGGCCAAGATGTACAAAGTTCGACTGAAGTCTCAGATGAGGCTTCAGCGTTACCTCGCTGCTCACCGCCAGTGGAAGGTATGGAGTCATGAGTCTGTACATGTGTTTGATTCCAAATGGATTTAGAACATATGGTGTTGTAGTATTGTACCACATAACAGTATAACATGTTCCTGTTCTTATGGTAACTTTGTTTTTACAGAAACATTTCTATGCGGTTGCTGCAGCAAACAGGTTGAAGAGGTTTCAGCAGAGCAGATCAGTTAGTACTCCGAATTATTAACCTGGAGGAGAGTGTCAGTAGCATGAGAGGACATCACAACATCGCACACTGGAACATGTGGAACTTGTCTGAAGATTTGAAATGCCTTTTTAGAAAGTGTTTTATATGTTCTTGCTTTGTTAATAGCCAGTGTAAAAGTATCTTGTTAAAAAGTGTCACATTTTCTTAATGTACCTTGTTTGGAACACCAATGCATTTAATTCACACTTCTTTATCATGCTTTCACACCAGGAGTGTATGGCATAGATTGCAGGATGTGCTTTTGAACCACATGAAAAAGCTTCCGTCCCTTCTGTGAAGGCCTTTTTCTTGGTCACTACTGCCTTATACTAGTATTTAAAATGGTCTTCATTCTCATGGTTCAGTATTTTATATTAGTATAAAAAACATAGCATGAAGATTTGATGTAGAAACACTGTATTCATCCTATATTTCTGATCTTTGTTCAGCATGTTGATTAGAACTGGAAACAGAATCTGATTGAGACTCAGCTGGCATGTTTTTTTTTTTCTCTCTAAATTTGCATTTAAAACCTTTTACTGGTTGTTCCAGAATATTTTAATGTCAATATTGTGACTTGAAATTTTTTGCTTTCTAAGAATTTATTGCTTTTGCACACATTCATATGGTAATAGCATAACCACAAATAGATACACAAAGGTGGTTCTACTCTTGGCATGGCAACTAGCATACGAGTACACCGAAATTAGCACAGAATTATAGGGCAGTTCTGTTTGCTATTTCTGTCATAGTTCATAGTGTGCGCTTATCTAGAAATCATTGTATTGGGTATTTTTCAGCATAATACAGACTGTCACAAATTGCCTGAAGATAATTAGTTTATTCAAAAAATTTAAAAAAACTGAGAAACTGAGAAAACTTCATTGTGTCAAGAATACACATTTTGTTCATATTAAAATCCAACCAAACTGGAAGAAGATGAGCCATTCCTTATTGAAACAAATGGATAACACCCAGATGATCTTAAATGCAACATTCACCACCACCTATGAGATTTTCAAAGGTGATTCAAAGCAATACCACAGAACACTGTGAGAAATAAAATCATATTGTCATTAGACATAATCATCCAAATCATGATGGATTAAACAAACATTAACACGCAAACTACATGAAGATACAATACTGCAATGTTAAAATGCATTATCTAAGCAAGGAACTTATCATTTAGCAAACCTTTATTAAACACAGGCACAATATTAAAGCTGTCATATAAAAAGTAACCATCGTTGCACCAGGAAATGGCAATAAATCAAAAGGATAATAAAAAGTGCCTCTGGAAATGTCCATATGTGAATGAAATTATGAAACCAAGAAGCCAGAAGGGGGCAGACAACTTCTCTTAGTAAAAGAGTATTAAATCCAGCTCCTGGAAGGACCTGTTGACATTATGCAGAACGATAATTAAATAAATTGGAAACATAAAACCTTACAGAGTTCAAGAATCTATCGCCTTTGCTTTTAATGCATTTTCAAGGATTTTTCTTTTCCACTCTTCATAATTTTTTGTCTCTTCTTCCTCAGTCTTCTCAACTCGCTCTTGTTTAGGGGATGTTGAGATCTCTACATCTGGAAAAAAGCCAAAAAGACAATTACTTTTATTATAAAACATGACATGTTCTGCCTATTATTAAATATTACATCTAGAAATATTAATTATTAGTCTTATTACTAAGAGAAAACGTTTTTTTCCCACAGCTTAAAAACATGAACCAAAAAAGTTACATACAGTGCCAACCACTAATACTGACACCCTTGGTGCTGAATCGTTTATCTTTTTGATCTTTCATTAAAAAAATTCAAACCTATAATTTAAGTAAAACAATGGAAAGTGGGGGGGATAACCTTTTCCTAAGATAACAGCTCTGAGTTTTCTCCTATAATGCCTGACGAGTTTGGAGAATACCTGACAAGAGATCAGAGACAATTCCTTCATCCAGAATCTCTCCAGACCCTTCAGATTCACAGCTCCATGTTGGTGCTTCTTCTCTTCAGTTCACCTCACTCATTTTCTACAGGGTTCAGGTCAGGGAACTGAGACGACCATGGCAGAAATCTCATTTTGTACTCAGTGAGAGATTTTTGTATGGATTTTGATGTTTGTTTTGGATCATTGTCCTGATGGAAGATCCAACCACAGCCTATTATAAGATTTCTAACAGAGGCAGTCAGGTTTAGATTTTTTATCTGTTGGTATTTGATTGGATCCATGATGCCAATATCTGAACAAGATGTCCAGGACCTCCGGCAGAAAAATAGGCCCACAACATTAAAGATCCAGCAGTATTTTTAACTGTGGGCATGGGGTACTTTTTAATCCCCGTTTGCAAAGTTTCATTCTTATTTTAGTTTAATCTGACCATAGAAGCCAGTCTCGTTCGAAGTTCCAATCATGTCTGACAACTGAATATGCTGGAGTTTGTTTTTGGATGAGTAAGATTTTTCTTGAAACCCTCCCGAACAACATGTGCTGATGTAGGCTTTCTGACCCCAAGACTCAACTAATCTCTGCGATTCTCCAGCTGTGATCCTTGGAGAGTCTTTGGCCACTCAAACTCTCCTCCTCACCGTGCATTAGGACGATATAGACACACATCTTCTTCCAGGCTTTTAATCATATTTACCAAGGGTGCCAATAATTCTGACCACGACTGTATTTATATATATATATATATATATGAGTATGTATGTGTACGTGTGTGTG